>NW_027646310.1:0-113996 GCF_951394435.1 Stenella coeruleoalba
TAACCCTAACCCTAACCCTAACCCTAACCCTAACCCTAACCCTAACCCTAACCCTAACCCTAAACCCTAACCCTAACCCTAACCCTAACCCTAACCCTAACCCTAACCCTAACCCTAACCCTAACCCTACCCCTAACCCTAACCCTACCCCTAACCCTAACCCCTAACCCTAACCCTAACCCTAACCCTAACCCTAACCCTAACCCTAACCCTAACCCTAACCCTAACCCTAACCCTAACCCTACCCCTAACCCTAACCCTACCCCTAACCCTAACCCTACCCCTAACCCTAACCCTAACCCTACCCCTAACCCTAACCCTACCCCTAACCCTAACCCTAACCCTAACCCTAACCCTAACCCTACCCCTAACCCTAACCCTAACCCTACCCTAACCCTAACCCTAACCCTAACCCTAACCCTAACCCTAACCCTAACCCTAACCCTAACCCTAACCCTAACCCTAACCCTAACCCTACCCCTAACCCTACCCCTAACCCTAACCCTAACCCTAACCCTAACCCTAACCCTAACCCTAACCCTAACCCTAACCCCTAACCCTAACCCTAACCCTAACCCTAACCCTAACCCTAACCCTAACCCTAACCCTAACCCCTAACCCTAACCCTAACCCTAACCCTAACCCTAACCCTAACCCTAACCCTAACCCTAACCCTAACCCTAACCCTAACCCCTAACCCTAACCCTAACCCTAACCCTAACCCTAACCCTAACCCTAACCCTAACCCTAACCCTAACCCTAACCCTAACCCTAACCCTAACCCTAACCTCTAACCCTAACCCTAACCCTAACCCTAACCCTAACCCTAACCCTAACCCTAACCCTAACCCTAACCCTAACCCCTAACCCCTAACCCTAACCCTAACCCTAACCCTAACCCTAACCCTAACCCTAACCCTAATCCCTAACCCCTAACCCTAACCCTAACCCTAAACCCTAACCCTAACCCTAACCCTAACCCTAACCCTAACCCTAACCCTAACCCTAACCCTCACCTGGACCCTAAACCATCCCCGTCCCCTAACCCTAACCCTAGCCCGAACCCTAACCCTAACCCTTCCCCGAAGCCTGACCCTCACCCGTCCCCTAATCCTAACCCGTAACATAACACTAACCTGCGCCCTCACACGCACGCTCCCCCTAAAGCGTTGCCGTACCCTCACCTGGACCCTAAACCGTCCCCGTCCCCTAACCCTAACCCTAGCCCGAACCCTAGCCCTAACCCTTCCCCGTAGCCTGACCCTCACCCGTCCCCTAATCCTAACCCGTACGCTAACACTAACCCGTGCCCTCACACGCACGCTCCCCCTAAAGCGTTGCCGTACCCTCACCTGGACCTAAACTGTCCCCGTCCCCTAACCCTAACCCTAGCCCGAACCCTATCCCTAACCCTTCCCTGAAGCCTGACCCTCACTCGTACCCTAATCCTAACCCGTACGATAACACTAACCCGCGCCCTCACACGCACGCTCCCCCTAATGCGTTGCCGTACCCTCACCTGGACCCTAAACCGTCCCCGTCCCCTAACCCTAACCCTAGCCCGAACCCTAACCCTAACCCTTCCCCGAAGCCTGACCCTCACCCGTCCCCTAATCCTAACCCGTATGCTAACAATAACCCGCGCCCTCACACGCACTTCTCCCTAAAGCGTTGCCTTACCCTCACCTGGACCCTAAACCGTCCCCGTCCCCTAACCCTAACCCTAGCCCGAACCCTAACCCTAACCCTTCCCCGAAGCCTGACCCTCACCCGTCCCCTAATCCTAACCCGTACGCTAACACTAACCCGCGCCCTCACACGCACGGTCCCCCTAAAGCGTTGCCGTACCCTCTCCTGGACCATAAACCGTCCCCGTCCCCTAACCCTAACCCTAGCCCGAACCCTAACCCTAACCCTTCCCCGAAGCCTGACCCTCACCCGTCCCCTAATCCTAACCCGTATGCTAACACTAACCCGCGCCCTCACACGCACGCTCCCCCTAAAGCGTTGCCGTACCCTCACCTGGACCCTAAACCGTCCCCGTCCCCTAACCCTAACCCTAGCCCGAACCCTAACCCTAACCCTTCCCCGAAGCCTGACCCTCACCCGTCCCCTAATCCTAACCCGTACGCTAACACTAACCCGCGCCCTCACACGCACGCTCCCCCTAAAGCGTTGCCGTACCCTCACCTGGACCCTAAACCGTCCCCGTCCCCTAACCCTAACCCTAGCCCGAACCCTAACCCTAACCCTTCCCCGAAGCCTGACCCTCACTCATCCCCTAATCCTAACCCGTACGCTAACACTAACCCGCGCCCTCACACGCATGCTCCCCATAAAGCGTTGCCGTACCCTCACCTGGACCCTAAACCGTCCCCGTCCCCTAACCCTAAACCTAGCCTGAACCCTAACCCTAACCCTTCCCCGAAGCCTGACCCTCACCCGTCCCCTAATCCTAACCCGTACGCTAACACTAACCCGCGCCCTCACACGCACGCTCCCCCTAAAGCGTTGCCGTAACCTCACCTGGACCCTAAACCGTCCCCGTCCCCTAACCCTAACCCTAGCCCGAACCCTAACCCTAACCCTTCCCCGAAGCCTGACCCTCACCCGTCCCCTAATACTAACCCGTTCGCTAACAATAACCCGTGCCCTCACAAGCACTTCTCCCTAAAGCGTTGCCTTACACTCACCTGGACCCTAAACCGTCCCCGTCCCCTAACCCTAACCCTAGCCCGAACCCTAACCCTAACACTTCCCCGAAGCCTGACCCTCACCCATCCCCTAATCCTAACCCGTACGCTAACACTAACCCGCGCCCTCACACGCACGCTCCCCCTAAAGCGTTGCCGTACCCTCACCTGGACACTAAACCGTCCCCGTCCCCTAACCCTAACCCTAGCCCGAACCCTAACCCTAACCCTTCCCCGAAGCCTGACGCTCACCCGTCCCCTAATCCTAACCCGTATGCTAACACTAACCCGCGCCCTCGCACGCACGCTCCCCCTAAAGCGTTGCCGTACCCTCACCTGGACCCTAAACCATCCCCGTCCCCTAACCCTAACCCTAGCCCAAACCCTAACCCTAACCCTTCCCCGAAGCCTGACCCTCACCCGTCCCCTAATCCTAACCCGTACGCTAACACTAACCCACGCCCTCACACGCACGCTCCCCCTAAAGCGTTGCCGTACCCTCACCTGGACCCTAAACCGTCCCCGTCCCCTAACCCTAACCCTAGCCCGAACCCTAACCCTAAACCTTCCCCGAAGCCTGACCCTCACCTGTCCCCTAATCCTAACCCGTATGCTAACACTAACCCGCGCCCTCACACGCACGCTCCCCCTAAAGCGTTGCCGTACCCTCACCTGGACCCTAAACCGTCCCCGTCCCCTAACCCTAACCCTAGCCCGAACCCTAACCCTAACCCTTCCCCGAAGCCTGACCCTCACCCGTCCCCTAATCTTAACCCGTACGCTAACACTAACGCGCGCCCTGACACGCACGCTCCCCATGAAGCGTTGCCGTAAACTGACCTGGACCCTAAACCGTCCCATCCCCTAACCCTAAACCTAGCCCGAACCCTAACCCTAACCCTTCCCCGAAGCCTGACCCTCACCCGTCCCCTAATCCTAACCCGTACGCTAACACTAACCCGCGCCCTCACACGCACGCTCCCCCTAAAGCGTTGCCGTACCCTCACCTGGACCCTGAACCGTCCCTGTCCCCTAACCCTAACCCTAGCCCGAACCCTAATCCTAACTCTTCCCCGAAGCCTGACCCTCACCCTTCCGCTAATCCTAACCCGTACGCTAACACTAACCCGCGCCCTCACACGCACGCTCCCGCTAAAGCGTTGCTGTACCCTCACCTGGACCCTAAACCGTCCCCGTCCCCTAACCCTAACCCTAGCCCGAACCCTAACCCTAACCCTTCCCCGAAGCCTGACCCTCACCCGTGCCCTAATCCTAACCCGTACGCTAACACTAACCCGCGCCCTCACACGCACGCTCCCCCTAAAGCGTTGCCGTACCCTCACCTGGACCCTAAACCGTCCCCGTCCCCTAACCCTAACCATAGCCCGAACCCTAACCCTAACCCTTCCCCGAAGCCTGACCCTCACCCGTCCCCTATTCCTAACCCGTACGCTAACACTAACCCGCGCCCTCACACGCACGCTCCCCCTAAAGCGTTGCCGAACCCTCACCTGGACCCTAAACCGTCCCCGTCCCCTAACCCTAACCCTAGCCCGAACCCTAACCCTAACCCTTCCCCGAAGCCTGACCCTCACCCGTCCCCTAATCCTAACCCGTAACATAACACTAACCCGTGCCCTCACACGCACGCTCCCCAAAAAGCGTTGCCGTACCCTCACCTGGACCTAAACTGTCCCCGTCCCCTAACCCTAACCCTAGCCCGAACCCTATCCCTAACCCTTCCCTGAAGCCTGACCCTCACTCGTACCCTAATCCTAACCCGTACGCTAACACTAACCCGCGCCCTCACACGCACGCTCCCCCTAAAGCGTTGCCGTACCCTCACCTGGACCCTAAACCGTCCCCGTCCCCTAACCCTAACCCTAGCCCGAACCCTAACCCTAACCCTTCCCCGAAGCCTGACCCTCACCCGTCCCCTAATCCTAACCCGTACGCTAACAATAACCCGCGCCCTCACACGCACTTCTCCCTAAAGCGTTGCCTTACCCTCACCTGGACCCTAAACCGTCCCCGTCCCCTAACTCTAACCCTAGCCCGAACCCTAACCCTAACCCTTCCCCGAAGCCTGACCCTCACCTGTCCCCTAATCCTAACCCGTACGCTAACACTAACCCGCGCCCTCACACGCACGGTCCCCTTAAAGCGTTGCCGTACCCTCTCCTGGACCATAAACCGTCCCCGTCCCCTAACCCTAACCCTAGCCCGAACCCTAACCCTAACCCTTCCCCGAAGCCTGACCCTCACCCGTCCCCTAATCCTAACCCGTATGCTAACACTAACCCGCGCCCTCACACGCACGCTCCCCCTAAAGCGTTGCCGTACCCTCACCTGGACCCTAAACCGTCCCCGTCCCCTAACCCTAACCCTAGCCCAAACCCTAACCCTAACCCTTCCCCGAAGCCTGACCCTCACCCGTCCCCTAATCCTAACCCGTACGCTAACACTAACCCGCGCCCTCAAACGCACGCTCCCCCTAAAGCGTTGCCGTACCCTCACCTGGACCCTAAACCGTCCCCGTCCCCTAACCCTAACCCTAGCCCGAACCCTAACCCTAAACCTTCCCCGAAGCCTGACCCTCACCTGTCCCCTAATCCTAACCCGTACGCTAACACTAACCCGCGCCCTCACACGCACGCTCCCCCTAAAGCGTTGCCGTACCCTCACCTGGACCCTAAACCGTCCCCGTCCCCTAACCCTAACCCTAGCCCGAACCCTAACCCTAACCCTTCCCCGAAGCCTGACCGTCACCCGTCCCCTAATCCTAACCCGTACGCTAACACTAACCCGCGCCCTCACACGCACGCTCCCCCTAAAGCGTTGCCGTACCCTCACCTGGACCCTAAACCGTCCCCGTCCCCTAACCCTAACCCTAGCCCGAACCCTAACCCTAACCCTTCCCCGAAGCCTGACCCTCACCCGTCCCCTAATCCTAACCCGTACCATAACACTAACCTGCGCCCTCACACGCACGCTCCCCCTAAAGCGTTGCCGTACCCTCACCTGGACCCTAAACCGTCCCCGTCCCCTAACCCTAACCCTAGCCCGAACCCTAACCCTAACCCTTCCCCGTAGCCTGACCCTCACCCGTCCCCTAATCCTAACCCATACGCTAACACTAACCCGCGCCCTCACACGCACGCTCCCCCTAAAGCGTTGCCGAACCCTCACCTGGACCCTAAACCGTCCCCGTCCCCTAACCCTAACCCTAGCCCGAACCCTAATCCTAACCCTTCCCCGAAGCCTGACCCTCACCCGTGCCCTAATCCTAACCAGTACGCTAACACTAACCCGCGCCCTCACACGCACGCTCCCCCTAAAGCGTTGCCGTACCCTCACCTGGACCCTAAACCGTCCCCGTCCCCTAACCCTAACCCTAGCCCGAACCCTAACCCTAAACCTTCCCCGAAGCCTGACCCTCACCCGTCCCCTAATCCTAACCCGTACGCTAACACTAACCCGCGCCCTCACACGCACGCTCCCCCTAAAGCGTTGGCGTACCCTCACCTGGACCCTAAACCGTCCCCGTCCCCTAACCCTAACCCTAGCCCGAACCCTAACCCTAACCCTTCCCCGAAGCCTGACCCTCACCCGTCCCCTATTCCTAACCCGTACGCTAACACTAACCCGCGCCCTCACACGCACGCTCCCCCTAAAGCGTTGCCGTACCCTCACCTGGACCCTAAACCGTCCCCGTCCCCTAACCCTAACCCTAGCCCGAACCCTAACCCTAACCCTTCCCCGAAGCCTGACCCTCACCCGTCCCCTACTCCTAACCTGTATGCTAACACTAACCCGCGCCCTCACACGCACGCTCCCCCTAAAGCGTTGCCGTACCCTCACCTGGACCCTAAACCGTCCCCGTCCCCTAACCCTAACCCTAGCCCAAACCCTAACCCTAACCCTTCCCCGAAGCCTGACCCTCACCCGTCCCCTAATCCTAACCCGTACGCTAACACTAACCCGCGCCCTCACACGCACGCTCCCCCTAAAGCGTTGCCGTACCCTCACCTGGACCCTAAACCGTCCCCGTCCCCTAACCCTAACCCTAGCCCGAACCCTAACCCTAAAACTTCCCCGAAGCCTGACACTCACCTGTCCCCTAATCCTAACCCGTACGCTAACACTAACCCGCGCCCTCACACGCACGCTCCCCCTAAAGCGTTGCCGTACCCTCACCTGGACCCTAAACCGTCCCCGTCCCCTAACCCTAACCCTAGCCCGAACCCTAACCCTAACCCTTCCCCGAAGCCTGACCGTCACCCGTCCCCTAATCCTAACCCGTACGCTAACACTAACCCTCGCCCTCACACGCACGCTCCCCCTAAAGCGTTCCCGTACCCTCATCTGGACCCTAAACCGTCCCCGTCCCCTAACTCTAACCCTAGCCCGAACCCTAACCCTAACACTTCCCCGAAGCCTGACCCTCACCCGTGCCCTAAGCCTAACCCGTACGCTAACACTAACCCGCGCCCTCACACGCACGCTCCCCATAAAGCGTTGCCGTACCCTCACCTGGACCCTGAACCGTCCCCGTCCCCTAACCCTAACCCTAGCCCGAACCCTAACCCTAACCCTTCCCCGAAGCCTGACCCTCACTCGTGCCCTAATCCTAACCCGTACGCTAACACTAACCCGCGCCCTCACACGCACGCTCCCCCTAAAGCGTTGCCGTACCCTCACCTGGACCCTGAACCGTCCCCGTACCCTAACCCTAACCCTAGCCCGAACCCTAACCCTAACCCTTCCCCAAAGCCTGACCCTCCCAGTCCCCTAATCCTAACCCGTACGCTAACACTAACCCGCGCCCTCACACGGACGCTCCCCCTAAAGCGTTGCCGTACCCTCAACTGGACCCTAAACCGTCCCCGTCCCCTAACCCTAACCCTAGCCCGAACCCTAACCCTAAACCTTCCCCGAAGCCTGACCCTCACCTGTCCCCTAATCCTAACCCGTACGCTAACACTAACCCGCGCCCTCACATGCACGCTCCCCCTAAAGCGTTGCCGTACCCTCACCTGGACCCTAAACCGTCCCCGTCCCCTAACCCTAACCCTAGCCCGAACCCTAACCCTAACCCTAACCCTTCCCCGAAGCCTGACCGACACCCGTCCCCTAATCCTAACACGTACGCTAACACTAACCCGTGCCCTCACACGCACGCTCCCCCTAAAGCGTTCCCGTACCCTCATCTGCACCCTAAACCGTCCCCGTCCCCTAACCCTAACCCTAGCCCGAACCCTAACCCTAACCCTTCCCCGAAGCCTGACCCTCACCCGTCCCCTAATCCTAACCCGTACGCTAACACTAACCCGTGCCCTCACACGTACGCTCCCCCTAAAGCGTTGCCGTACCCTCACCTGGACCCTAAACCGTCCCCCTTCCCCTAACCCTAACCCTAGCCCGAACCCTAACCCTAACCCTTCCCCGAAGCCTCACCGTCAACCGTCCCCTAATCCTAACCTGTACGCTAACACTAACCCGCGCCCTCACACACACGTTCCCCCTAAAGCGTTGCCGTACCCTCACCTGGACCCTAAACCGTCCCCGTCCCCTAACCCTAACCCTAGCCCGAACCCTAACCCTAACCCTTCCCCGAAGCCTGACCCTCACCCGTCCCCTAATCCTAACCCGTACGCTAACACTAACCCGCGCCCTCACACGCACGCTCCCCCTAAAGCGTTGCCGTACCCTCACCTGGACCCTAAACCGTCCCCGTCCCCTAACCCTAACCCTAGCCCGAACCCTAACCCTAACCCTTCCCCGAAGCCTGACCCTCACCCGTCCCCTATTCCTAACCCGTACGCTAACACTAACCCGCGCCCTCACACGCACGCTCCCCCTAAAGCGTTGCTGTACCCTCACCTGGACCCTAAACCGTCCCCGTCCCCTAACCCTAACCCTAGCCCGAACCCTAACCCTAACCCTTCCCCGAAGCCTGACCCTCACCCGTCCCCTAATCCTAGCCCGTACGCTAACACTAACCCGCGCCCTCACACGCACGCTCCCCCTAAAGCGTTGCCGAACCCTCACCTGGACCCTAAACCGTCCCCGTCCCCTAACCCTAACCCTAGCCCAAACCCTAATCCTAACCCTCCCCCGAAGCCTGACCCTCACCCGTGCCCTAATCCTAACCAGTACGCTAACACTAACCCGCGCCCTCACACGCACGCTCCCCCTAAAGCGTTGCCGTACCCTCACCTGGACCCTAAACCGTCCCCGTCCCCTAACCCTAACCCTAGCCCGAACCCTAACCCTAACCCTTCCCCGAAGCCTGACCCTCACCCGTCCCCTAATCCTAACCCGTACGCTAACACTAACCCGCGCCCTCACACGCACGCTCCCCCTAAAGCGTTGCCGTACCCTCACCTGGACCCTAAACCGTCCCCGTCCCCTAACCCTAACCCTAGCCCGAACCCTAACCCTAACCCTTCCCCGAAGCCTGACCCTCACCCGTCCCCTATTCCTAACCCGTACGCTAACACTAACCCGCGCCCTCACACGCACGCTCCCCCTAAAGCGTTGCCGTACCCTCACCTGGACCCTAAACCGTCCCCGTCCCCTAACCCTAACCCTAGCCCGAACCCTAACCCTAACCCTTCCCCGAAGCCTGACCCTCACCCGTCCCCTAATCCTAACCCGTACGCTAACACTAACCCGCGCCCTCACACGCACGCTCCCCCTAAAGCGTTGCCGTACCCTCACCTGGACCCTAAACTGTCCCCGTCCCCTAACCCTAACCCTAGCCCGAACCCTAACCCTAATCCTTCCCCGAAGCCTGACCCTCACCCGTGCCCTAATCCTAACCCGTACGCTAACACTAACCCGCGCCCTCACACGCACGCTCCCCCTAAAGCGTTGCCGTACCCTCACCTGGACCCTAAACCGTCCCCGTCCCCTAACCCTAACCCTAGCCCGAACCCTAACCCTAACCCTTCCCCGAAGCCTGACCTTCACCCGTCCCCTAATCCTAAACCGTACGCTAACACTAACCCGCGCCCTCACACACACGCTCCCCCTAAAGCGTTGCCGTACCCTCACCTGGACCCTAAACCGTCCCCGTCCCCTAACCCTAACCCTAGCCCGAACCCTAACCCTAACCCTTCCCCGAAGCCTGACCCTCACCCGTCCCCTAATCCTACCCCGTACGCTAACACTAACCCGCGCCCTCACACGCACGCTCCCCCTAAAGCGTTGCCGTACCCTCACCTGGACCCTAAACCGTCCCCGTCCCCTAACCCTAACCCTAGCCCGAACCCTAACCCTAACCCATCCCCGAAGCCTGACCCTCACCCGTCCCCTAATCCTAACCCGTACGCTAACACTAACCCGCGCCCTCACACGCACGCTCCCCCTAAAGCGTTGCCGTACCCTCACCTGGACCCTAAACCGTCCCCGTCCCCTAACCCTAACCCTAGCCCGAACCCTAACCCTAACCCTTCCCCTAAGCCTGACCCTCACCCGTCCCCTAATCCTAACCCGTACGCTAACACTAACCCGCGCCCTCACACGCACGCTCCCCCTAAAGCGTTGCCGTACCCTCACCTGGACCCTAAACCGTCCCCGTCCCCTAACCCTAACCCTAGCCCGAACCCTAACCCTAACCCTTCCCCGAAGCCTGACCCTCACCCGTCCCCTAATCCTAACCCGTACGCTAACACTAACCCACGCCCTCACACGCAGGCTCCCCCTAAAGCGTTGCCGTACCCTCACCTGGACCCTAAACCGTCCCCGTCCCCTAACCCTAACCCTAGCCCGAACCCTAACCCTAACACTTCCCCGAAGCCTGACCCTCACCCGTCCCCTCATCCTAACCCGTACGCTAACACTAACCCACGCCCTCACACGCACGCTCCCCCTAAAGCGTTGCCGTACCCTCACCTGGACCCTAAACCGTCCCCTTCCCCTAACCCTAACCCTAGCCCGAACCCTAACCCTAACCCTTCCCCGAAGCCTGACCCTCACCCGTGCCCTAATCCTAACCCGTACGCTAACACTAACCCGCGCCCTCACACGCACGCTCCCCCTAAAGCGATGCCGTACCCTCACCTGGACCCTAAACCGTCCCCTTCCCCTAACCCTAACCCTAGCCCGAACCCTAACCCTAACCCTTCCCCGAAGCCTGACCCTCACCCGTGCCCTAATCCTAACCCATACGCTAACACTAACCCGCGCCCTCACACGCACGCTCCCCCTAAAGCGTTGCCGAACCCTCACCTGGACCCTAAACCGTCCCCGTCCCCTAACCCTAACCCTAGCCCGAACCCTAACCCTAAGCCTTCCCCGAAGCCTGACCCTCACCCGTGCCCTAATCCTAACCAGTACGCTAACACTAACCCGCGCCCTCACACGCACGCTCCCCCTAAAGCGTTGCCGTACCCTCACCTGGACCCTAAACCGTCCCCGTCCCCTAACCCTAACCCTAGCCCGAACCCTAACCCTAACCCTTCCCCGAAGCCTGACCCTCACCCGTCCCCTAATCCTCACCCGTACGCTAACACTAACCCGCGCCCTCACACGCACGCTCCCCCTAAAGCGTTGCCGTACCCTCACCTGGACCCTAAACCGTCCCCGTCCCCTAACCCTAACCCTAGCCCGAACCCTAACCCTAACCCTTCCCCGAAGCCTCACCCTCACCCGTCCCCTATTCCTAACCCGTACGCTAACACTAACCCGCGCCCTCACACGCACGCTCCCCCTAAAGCGTTGCCGTACCCTCACCTGGACCCTAAACCGTCCCCGTCCCCTAACCCTAACCCTAGCCCGAACCCTAAACCTAACCCTTCCCCGACGCCTGACCCTTACCCGTGCCCTAATCCTAACCCGTACGCTAACACTAACCCGCGCCCTCACACGCACGCTCCCCCTAAAGCGGTGCCGTACCCTCACCTGGACCCTAAACCGTCCCCGTCCCCTAACCCTAACCCTAGCCCGAACCCTAGCCCTAACCCTTCCCTGAAGCCTGACCCTCACCCGTCCCCTAATCCTAAGCCGTACGATAACACTAACCCGCGCTCTCACCCGCACGCTCCCCCTAAAGCGTTGCCGTACCCTCACCTGGACCCTAAACCGTCCCTGTCCCCTAACCCTAACCCTAGCCCGAACCCTAACCCTAACCCTTCCCCGAAGCCTGACCCTCACTCGTCCCCTAATCCTAACCCGTACGTTAACACTAACCCGCGCCCTCACACACATGCTCCCCATAAAGCGTTGCCGTACCCTCACCTGGACCCTAAACCGTCCCTGTACCCTAACCCTAACCCTAGCCCGAACCCTAACCCTTCCCCGAAGCCTGACCCTCACCCGTCCCATAATCCTAACCCGTACGCTAACACTAACCCCCGCCCTCACATGCCCGCTCCCTCTAAAGCGTTGCCGTACCCTCACCTGGACCCTAAAACCGTCCCCGTCCCCTAACCCTAACCCTAGACCGAACCCTAATCCTAACCCTTCCCCGAAGCCTGACCCTCACCCGTCCCCTAATCCTAACCCGTACGCTAACACTAACCCGCGCCCTCACACGCACGCTCCCCCTAAAGCGTTGCCGTACCCTCACCTGGACCCTAAACCATCCCCGTCCCCTAACACTAACCTTAGCCCGAACCCTAACCCTAACCCTTCCCCGAAGCCTGACCCTCACCCGTGCCCTAATCCTAACCCGTACGCTAACACTAACCCACGCCCTCACACGCACGCTCCCCCTAAAGCGTTGCCGTACCCTCACCTGGACCCTAAACCGTCCCCGTCCCCTAACCCTAACCCTAGCCCGAACCCTAACCCTAACCCTTCCCCGAAGCCTGACCCTCACCCGTCCCCTAATCCTAACCCGTACGCTAACACTAACCCGCGCCCTCACACGCACGCTCCCCCTAAAGCGTTGCCGTACCCTCACCTGGACCCTAAACCGTCCCCGTCCCCTAACCCTAGCCCGAACCCTAACCCTAACCCTTCCCCAAAGCCTGACCCTCACCCGTCCCCTAATCCTAACCCGTACGCTAACACTAACCCGCGCCCTCACACGCACGCTCCCCCTAAAGCGTTGCCGTACACTCACCTGGACCCTAAACCGTCCCCTTCCCCTAAACCTAACCCTAGCCCGAACCCTAACCCTAACCCTTCCCCGAAGCCTGACCCTCACCCGTGCCCTAATCCTAACCCGTACGCTAACACTAACCCACGCCCTCACACGCACGCTTCCCCTAAAGCGTTGCCGTACCCTCACCTGGACCCTAAACCGTCCCCGTCCCCTAACCCTAACCCTAGCCCGAACCCTAACCCTAACCCTTCCCCGAAACCTGACCCTCACTCGTGCCCTAATCCTAACTCGTACGCTAACACTAACCCGCGCCCTCACACGCACGCTCCCCCTAAAGCGTTGCCGTACCCTCACCTGGACCCTAAACCGTCCCCGTCCCCTAACCCTAACCCTAGCCCGAACCCTAACCCTAACCCTTCCCCGAAGCCTGACCCTCACCCGTCCCCTAATCCTAACCCGTACGCTAACACTAACCCGCGCCCTCACACGCACGCTCCCCCTAAAGCGTTGCCGTACCCTCACCTGGACCCTAAACCGTCCCCGTCCCCTAACCCTAACCCTAGCCCGAACCCTAACCCTAACCCTTCCCCGAAGCCTGACCCTCACCCGTCCCCTAATCCTAACCCGTACGCTAACACTAACCCGCGCCCTCACACGCACGCTCCCCCTAAAGCGTTGCCGTACCCTCACCTGGACCCTAAACCGTCCCCGTCCCCTAACCCTAACCCTAGCCCGAACCCTAACCCTAACCCTTCCCCTAAGCCTGACCCTCACCCGTCCCCTAATCCTAACCCGTACGCTAACACTAACCCGCGCCCTCACACGCACGCTCCCCCTAAAGCGTTGCCGTACCCTCACCTGGACCCTAAACCGTCCCCGTCCCCTAACCCTAACCCTAGCCCGAACCCTAACCCTAACCCTTCCCCGAAGCCTGACCCTCACCCGTCCCCTAATCCTAACCCGTACGCTAACACTAACCCACGCCCTCACACGCAGGCTCCCCCTAAAGCGTTGCCGTACCCTCACCTGGACCCTAAACCGTCCCCGTCCCCTAACCCTAACCCTAGCCCGAACCCTAACCCTAACACTTCCCCGAAGCCTGACCCTCACCCGTCCCCTCATCCTAACCCGTACGCTAACACTAACCCACGCCCTCACACGCACGCTCCCCCTAAAGCGTTGCCGTACCCTCACCTGGACCCTAAACCGTCCCCGTCCCCTAACCCTAACCCTAGCCCGAACCCTAACCCTAACCCTTCCCCGAAGCCTGACCCTCACCCGTCCCCTAATCCTAACCCGTACGCTAACACTAACCCGCGCCCTCACACGCACGCTCCCCCTAAAGCGTTGCCGTACCCTCACCTGGACCCTAAACCGTCCCCGTCCCCTAACCCTAACCCTAGCCCGAACCCTAACCCTAACCCTTCCCCGAAGCCTGACCGTCACCCGTCCCCTAATCCTAACCCGTACGCTAACACTAACCCGCTCCCTCACACGCACGCTCCCCCTAAAGCGATGCCGTACCCTCACCTGGACCCTAAGCCGTCCCCTTCCCCTAACCCTAACCCTAGCCCGAACCCTAACCCTAACCCTTCCCCGAAGCCTGACCCTCACCCGTCCCCTAATCCTAACCCGTACGCTAACACTAACCCGCGCCCTCACACGCACGCTCCCCCTAAAGCGTTGCCGTACCCTCACCTGGACCCTAAACCGTCCCCGTCCCCTAACCCTAACCCTAGCCCGAACCCTAACCCTAATCCTTCCCCGAAGCCTGACCCTCACCCGTGCCCTAATCCTAACCCGTACGCTAACACTAACCCGCGCCCTCACACGCACGCTCCCCCTAAAGCGTTGCCGTACCCTCACCTGGACCCTAAACCGTCCCCGTCCCCTAACCCTAACCCTAGCCCGAACCCTAACCCTAACCCTTCCCCGAAGCCTGACCCTCACCCGTCCCCTAATCCTAAACCGTACGCTAACACTAACCCGCGCCCTCACACACACGCTCCCCCTAAAGCGTTGCCGTACCCTCACCTGGACCCTAAACCGTCCCCGTCCCCTAACCCTAACCCTAGCCCGAACCCTAACCCTAACCCTTCCCCGAAGCCTGACCCTCACCCGTCCCCTAATCCTAACCCGTACGCTAACACTAACCCGCGCCCTCACACGCACGCTCCCCCTAAAGCGTTGCCGTACCCTCACCTGGACCCTAAACCGTCCCCGTCCTCTAACCCTAACCCTAGCCCGAACCCTAACCCTAACCCTTCCCCGAAGCCTGACCCTCACCCGTCCCCTAATCCTAACCCGTACGCTAACACTAACCCGCGCCCTCAAACGCACGCTCCCCCTAAAGCGTTGCCGTACCCTCACCTGGACCCTAAACCGTCCCCGTCCCCTAACCCTAACCCTAGCCCGAACCCTAACCCTAACCCTTCCCCTAAGCCTGACCCTCACCCGTCCCCTAATCCTAACCCGTACGCTAACACTAACCCGCGCCCTCACACGCACGCTCCCCCTAAAGCGTTGCCGTACCCTCACCTGGACCCTAAACCGTCCCCGTCCCCTAACCCTAACCCTAGCCCGAACCCTAACCCTAACCCTTCCCCGAAGCCTGACCCTCACCCGTGCCCTAATCCTAACCCGTACGCTAACACTAACCCACGCCCTCACACGCAGGCTCCCCCTAAAGCGTTGCCGTACCCTCACCTGGACCCTAAACCGTCCCCGTCCCCTAACCCTAACCCTAGCCCGAACCCTAACCCTAACACTTCCCCGAAGCCTGACCCTCACCCGTCCCCTCATCCTAACCCGTACGCTAACACTAACCCACGCACTCACACACACGCTCCCCCTAAAGCGTTGCCGTACCCTCACCTGGACCCTAAACCGTCCCCGTCCCCTACCCTAACCCTAGCCCGAACCCTAACCCTAACCCTTCCCCGAAGCCTGACCCTCACCCGTCCCCTAATCCTAACCCGTACGCTAACACTAACCCGCGCCCTCACACGCACGCTCCCCCTAAAGCGTTGCCGTACCCTCACCTGGACCCTAAACCGTCCCCGTCCCCTAACCCTAACCCTAGCCCGAACCCTAACCCTAACCCTTCCCCGAAGCCTGACCCTCACCCGTCCCCTAATCCTAACCCGTACGCTAACACTAACCAGCGCCCTCACACGCACGCTCCCCCTAAAGCGATGCCGTACCCTCACCTGGACCCTAAGCCGTCCCCTTCCCCTAACCCTAACCCTAGCCCGAACCCTAACCCTAACCCTTCCCCGAAGCCTGACCCTCACCCGTGCCCTAATCCTAACCCGTACGCTAACACTAACCCGCGCCCTCACACGCACGCTCCCCCTAAAGCGATGCCGTACCCTCACCTGGACCCTAAACCGTCCCCGTCCCCTAACCCTAACCCTAGCCCGAACCCTAACCCTTCCCCGAAGCCTGACCCTCACCCGTGCCCTAATCCTAACCCATACGCTAACACTAACCCGCGCCCTCACACGCACGCTCCCCCTAAAGCGTTGCCGAACCCTCACCTGGACCCTAAACCGTCCCCGTCCCCTAACCCTAACCCTAGCCCGAACCCTAACCCTAAGCCTTCCCCGAAGCCTGACCCTCACCCGTGCCCTAATCCTAACCAGTACGCTAACACTAACCCGCGCCCTCACACGCACGCTCCCCCTAAAGCGTTGCCGTACCCTCACCTGGACCCTAAACCGTCCCCGTCCCCTAACCCTAGCCTGAACCCTAAACCTAACACTTCCCCGAAGCCTGACCCTCACCCTTCCCCTAATCCTAACCCGTACGCTAACACTAACCCGTGCCCTCACACGCACGCTCCCCCTAAAGCGTTGCCGTACCCTCAACTGGACCCTAAACCGTCCCCGTCCCCTAACCCTAACCCTAGCCCGAACCCTAACCCTAAACCTTCCCCGAAGCCTGACCCTCACCTGTCCCCTAATCCTAACCCGTACGCTAACACTAACCCGCGCCCTCACATGCACGCTCCCCCTAAAGCGTTGCCATACCCTCACCTGGACCCTAAACCGTCCCCGTCCCCTAACCCTAACCCTAGCCCGAACCCTAACCCTAACCCTAACCCTTCCCCGAAGCCTGACCGACACCCGTCCCCTAATCCTAACACGTACGCTAACACTAACCCGTGCCCTCACACGCACGCTCCCCCTAAAGCGTTCCCGTACCCTCATCTGCACCCTAAACCGTCCCCGTCCCCTAACCCTAACCCTAGCCCGAACCCTAACCCTAACCCTTCCCCGAAGCCTGACCCTCACCCGTCCCCTAATCCTAACCCGTACGCTAACACTAACCCGTGCCCTCACACGCACGCTCCCCCTAAAGCGTTGCCGTACCCTCACCTGGACCCTAAACCGTCCCCCTTCCCCTAACCCTAACCCTAGCCCGAACCCTAACCCTAACCCTTCCCCGAAGCCTCACCGTCAACCGTCCCCTAATCCTAACCTGTACGCTAACACTAACCCGCGCCCTCACACACACGTTCCCCCTAAAGCGTTGCCGTACCCTCACCTGGACCCTAAACCGTCCCCGTCCCCTAACCCTAACCCTAGCCCGAACCCTAACCCTAACCCTTCCCCGAAGCCTGACCCTCACCCGTCCCCTAATCCTAACCCGTACGCTAACACTAACCCGCGCCCTCACACGCACGCTCCCCCTAAAGCGTTGCCGTACCCTCACCTGGACCCTAAACCGTCCCCGTCCCCTAACCCTAACCCTAGCCCGAACCCTAACCCTAACCCTTCCCCGAAGCCTGACCCTCACCCGTCCCCTATTCCTAACCCGTACGCTAACACTAACCCGCGCCCTCACACGCACGCTCCCCCTAAAGCGTTGCTGTACCCTCACCTGGACCCTAAACCGTCCCCGTCCCCTAACCCTAACCCTAGCCCGAACCCTAACCCTAACCCTTCCCCGAAGCCTGACCCTCACCCGTCCCCTAATCCTAGCCCGTACGCTAACACTAACCCGCGCCCTCACACGCACGCTCCCCCTAAAGCGTTGCCGAACCCTCACCTGGACCCTAAACCGTCCCCGTCCCCTAACCCTAACCCTAGCCCAAACCCTAATCCTAACCCTTCCCCGAAGCCTGACCCTCACCCGTGCCCTAATCCTAACCAGTACGCTAACACTAACCCGCGCCCTCACACGCACGCTCCCCCTAAAGCGTTGCCGTACCCTCACCTGGACCCTAAACCGTCCCCGTCCCCTAACCCTAACCCTAGCCCGAACCCTAACCCTAACCCTTCCCCGAAGCCTGACCCTCACCCGTCCCCTAATCCTAACCCGTACGCTAACACTAACCCGCGCCCTCACACGCACGCTCCCCCTAAAGCGTTGCCGTACCCTCACCTGGACCCTAAACCGTCCCCGTCCCCTAACCCTAACCCTAGCCCGAACCCTAACCCTAACCCTTCCCCGAAGCCTGACCCTCACCCGTCCCCTATTCCTAACCCGTACGCTAACACTAACCCGCGCCCTCACACGCACGCTCCCCCTAAAGCGTTGCCGTACCCTCACCTGGACCCTAAACCGTCCCCGTCCCCTAACCCTAACCCTAGCCCGAACCCTAACCCTAACCCTTCCCCGAAGCCTGACCCTCACCCGTCCCCTAATCCTAACCCGTACGCTAACACTAACCCGCGCCCTCACACGCACGCTCCCCCTAAAGCGTTGCCGTACCCTCACCTGGACCCTAAACCGTCCCCGTCCCCTAACCCTAACCCTAGCCCGAACCCTAACCCTAACCCTTCCCCTAAGCCTGACCCTCACCCGTCCCCTAATCCTAACCCGTACGCTAACACTAACCCGCGCCCTCACACGCACGCTCCCCCTAAAGCGTTGCCGTACCCTCACCTGGACCCTAAACCGTCCCCGTCCCCTAACCCTAACCCTAGCCCGAACCCTAACCCTAACCCTTCCCCGAAGCCTGACCCTCACCCGTCCCCTAATCCTAACCCGTACGCTAACACTAACCCACGCCCTCACACGCAGGCTCCCCCTAAAGCGTTGCCGTACCCTCACCTGGACCCTAAACCGTCCCCGTCCCCTAACCCTAACCCTAGCCCGAACCCTAACCCTAACACTTCCCCGAAGCCTGACCCTCACCCGTCCCCTCATCCTAACCCGTACGCTAACACTAACCCACGCCCTCACACGCACGCCCCCCCTAAAGCGTTGCCGTACCCTCACCTGGACCCTAAACCGTCCCCGTCCCCTAACCCTAACCCTAGCCCGAACCCTAACCCTAACCCTTCCCCGAAGCCTGACCCTCACCCGTCCCCTAATCCTAACCCGTACGCTAACACTAACCCGCGCCCTCACACGCACGCTCCCCCTAAAGCGTTGCCGTACCCTCACCTGGACCCTAAACCGTCCCCGTCCCCTAACCCTAACCCTAGCCCGAACCCTAACCCTAACCCTTCCCCGAAGCCTGACCCTCACCCGTCCCCTAATCCTAACCCGTACGCTAACACTAACCCGCGCCCTCACACGCACGCTCCCCCTAAAGCGATGCCGTACCCTCACCTGGACCCTAAGCCGTCCCCTTCCCCTAACCCTAACCCTAGCCCGAACCCTAACCCTAACCCTTCCCTGAAGCCTGACCCTCACCCGTGCCCTAATCCTAACCCGTACGCTAACACTAACCCGCGCCCTCACACGCACGCTCCCCCTAAAGCGATGCCGTACCCTCACCTGGACCCTAAACCGTCCCCGTCCCCTAACCCTAACCCTAGCCCGAACCCTAACCCTAACCCTTCCCCGAAGCCTGACCCTCACCCGTGCCCTAATCCTAACCCATACGCTAACACTAACCCGCGCCCTCACACGCACGCTCCCCCTAAAGCGTTGCCGAACCCTCACCTGGACCCTAAACCGTCCCCGTCCCCTAACCCTAACCCTAGCCCGAACCCTAACCCTAAGCCTTCCCCGAAGCCTGACCCTCACCCGTGCCCTAATCCTAACCAGTACGCTAACACTAACCCGCGCCCTCACACGCACGCTCCCCCTAAAGCGTTGCCGTACCCTCACCTGGACCCTAAACCGTCCCCGTCCCCTAACCCTAACCCTAGCCCGAACCCTAACCCTAACCCTTCCCCGAAGCCTGACCCTCACCCGTCCCCTAATCCTAACCCGTACGCTAACACTAACCCGCGCCCTCACACGCACGCTCCCCCTAAAGCGTTGCCGTACCCTCACCTGGACCCTAAACCGTCCCCGTCCCCTAACCCTAACCCTAGCCCGAACCCTAACCCTAACCCTTCCCCGAAGCCTCACCCTCACCCGTCCCCTATTCCTAACCCGTACGCTAACACTAACCCGCGCCCTCACACGCACGCTCCCCCTAAAGCGTTGCCGTACCCTCACCTGGACCCTAAACCGTCCCCGTCCCCTAACCCTAACCCTAGCCCGAACCCTAAACCTAACCCTTCCCCGACGCCTGACCCTTACCCGTGCCCTAATCCTAACCCGTACGCTAACACTAACCCGCGCCCTCACACGCACGCTCCCCCTAAAGCGGTGCCGTACCCTCACCTGGACCCTAAACCGTCCCCGTCCCCTAACCCTAACCCTAGCCCGAACCCTAGCCCTAACCCTTCCCTGAAGCCTGACCCTCACCCGTCCCCTAATCCTAAGCCGTACGATAACACTAACCCGCGCTCTCACCCGCACGCTCCCCCTAAAGCGTTGCCGTACCCTCACCTGGACCCTAAACCGTCCCTGTCCCCTAACCCTAACCCTAGCCCGAACCCTAACCCTAACCCTTCCCCGAAGCCTGACCCTCACTCGTCCCCTAATCCTAACCCGTACGTTAACACTAACCCGCGCCCTCACACACATGCTCCCCATAAAGCGTTGCCGTACCCTCACCTGGACCCTAAACCGTCCCTGTACCCTAACCCTAACCCTAGCCCGAACCCTAACCCTTCCCCGAAGCCTGACCCTCACCCGTCCCATAATCCTAACCCGTACGCTAACACTAACCCGCGCCCTCACATGCCCGCTCCCTCTAAAGCGTTGCCGTACCCTCACCTGGACCCTAAAACCGTCCCCGTCCCCTAACCCTAACCCTAGACCGAACCCTAATCCTAACCCTTCCCCGAAGCCTGACCCTCACCCGTCCCCTAATCCTAACCCGTACGCTAACACTAACCCGCGCCCTCACACGCACGCTCCCCCTAAAGCGTTGCCGTACCCTCACCTGGACCCTAAACCGTCCCCGTCCCCTAACACTAACCTTAGCCCGAACCCTAACCCTAACCCTTCCCCGAAGCCTGACCCTCACCCGTGCCCTAATCCTAACCCGTACGCTAACACTAACCCACGCCCTCACACGCACGCTCCCCCTAAAGCGTTGCCGTACCCTCACCTGGACCCTAAACCGTCCCCGTCCCCTAACCCTAACCCTAGCCCGAACCCTAACCCTAACCCTTCCCCGAAGCCTGACCCTCACCCGTCCCCTAATCCTAACCCGTACGCTAACACTAACCCGCGCCCTCACACGCACGCTCCCCCTAAAGCGTTGCCGTACCCTCACCTGGACCCTAAACCGTCCCCGTCCCCTAACCCTAGCCCGAACCCTAACCCTAACCCTTCCCCAAAGCCTGACCCTCACCCGTCCCCTAATCCTAACCCGTACGCTAACACTAACCCGCGCCCTCACACGCACGCTCCCCCTAAAGCGTTGCCGTACACTCACCTGGACCCTAAACCGTCCCCTTCCCCTAAACCTAACCCTAGCCCGAACCCTAACCCTAACCCTTCCCCGAAGCCTGACCCTCACCCGTGCCCTAATCCTAACCCGTACGCTAACACTAACCCACGCCCTCACACGCACGCTTCCCCTAAAGCGTTGCCGTACCCTCACCTGGACCCTAAACCGTCCCCGTCCCCTAACCCTAACCCTAGCCCGAACCCTAACCCTAACCCTTCCCCGAAACCTGACCCTCACTCGTGCCCTAATCCTAACTCGTACGCTAACACTAACCCGCGCCCTCACACGCACGCTCCCCCTAAAGCATTGCCGTACCCTCACCTGGACCCTAAACCGTCCCCGTCCCCTAACCCTAACCCTAGCCCGAACCCTAACCCTAACCCTTCCCCGAAGCCTGACCCTCACCCGTCCCCTAATCCTAACCCGTACGCTAACACTAACCCGCGCCCTCACACGCACGCTCCCCCTAAAGCGTTGCCGTACCCTCACCTGGACCCTAAACCGTCCCCGTCCCCTAACCCTAACCCTAGCCCGAACCCTAACCCTAACCCTTCCCCGAAGCCTGACCCTCACCCGTCCCCTAATCCTAACCCGTACGCTAACACTAACCCGCGCCCTCACACGCACGCTCCCCCTAAAGCGTTGCCGTACCCTCACCTGGACCCTAAACCGTCCCCGTCCCCTAACCCTAACCCTAGCCCGAACCCTAACCCTAACCCTTCCCCGAAGCCTGACCCTCACCCGTCCCCTAATCCTAACCCGTACGCTAACACTAACCCGCGCCCTCACACGCACGCTCCCCCTAAAGCGTTGCCGTACCCTCACCTGGACCCTAAACCGTCCCCGTCCCCTAACCCTAACCCTAGCCCGAACCCTAACCCTAACCCTTCCCCGAAGCCTGACCCTCACCCGTCCCCTAATCCTAACCCGTACGCTAACACTAACCCACGCCCTCACACGCAGGCTCCCCCTAAAGCGTTGCCGTACCCTCACCTGGACCCTAAACCGTCCCCGTCCCCTAACCCTAACCCTAGCCCGAACCCTAACCCTAACACTTCCCCGAAGCCTGACCCTCACCCGTCCCCTCATCCTAACCCGTACGCTAACACTAACCCACGCCCTCACACGCACGCTCCCCCTAAAGCGTTGCCGTACCCTCACCTGGACCCTAAACCGTCCCCGTCCCCTAACACTAACCCTAGCCCGAACCCTAACCCTAACCCTTCCCCGAAGCCTGACCCTCACCCGTCCCCTAATCCTAACCCGTACGCTAACACTAACCCGCGCCCTCACACGCACGCTCCCCCTAAAGCGTTGCCGTACCCTCACCTGGACCCTAAACCGTCCCCGTCCCCTAACCCTAACCCTAGCCCGAACCCTAACCCTAACCCTTCCCCGAAGCCTGACCCTCACCCGTCCCCTAATCCTAACCCGTACGCTAACACTAACCCGCTCCCTCACACGCACGCTCCCCCTAAAGCGATGCCGTACCCTCACCTGGACCCTAAGCCGTCCCCTTCCCCTAACCCTAACCCTAGCCCGAACCCTAACCCTAACCCTTCCCCGAAGCCTGACCCTCACCCGTCCCCTAATCCTAACCCGTACGCTAACACTAACCCGCGCCCTCACACGCACGCTCCCCCTAAAGCGTTGCCGTACCCTCACCTGGACCCTAAACCGTCCCCGTCCCCTAACCCTAACCCTAGCCCGAACCCTAACCCTAATCCTTCCCCGAAGCCTGACCCTCACCCGTGCCCTAATCCTAACCCGTACGCTAACACTAACCCGCGCCCTCACACGCACGCTCCCCCTAAAGCGTTGCCGTACCCTCACCTGGACCCTAAACCGTCCCCGTCCCCTAACCCTAACCCTAGCCCGAACCCTAACCCTAACCCTTCCCCGAAGCCTGACCCTCACCCGTACCCTAATCCTAAACCGTACGCTAACACTAACCCGCGCCCTCACACACACGCTCCCCCTAAAGCGTTGCCGTACCCTCACCTGGACCCTAAACCGTCCCCGTCCCCTAACCCTAACCCTAGCCCGAACCCTAACCCTAACCCTTCCCCGAAGCCTGACCCTCACCCGTCCCCTAATCCTAACCCGTACGCTAACACTAACCCGCGCCCTCACACGCACGCTCCCCCTAAAGCGTTGCCGTACCCTCACCTGGACCCTAAACCGTCCCCGTCCCCTAACCCTAACCCTAGCCCGAACCCTAACCCTAACCCTTCCCCGAAGCCTGACCCTCACCCGTCCCCTAATCCTAACCCGTACGCTAACACTAACCCGCGCCCTCAAACGCACGCTCCCCCTAAAGCGTTGCCGTACCCTCACCTGGACCCTAAACCGTCCCCGTCCCCTAACCCTAACCCTAGCCCGAACCCTAACCCTAACCCTTCCCCTAAGCCTGACCCTCACCCGTCCCCTAATCCTAACCCGTACGCTAACACTAACCCGCGCCCTCACACGCACGCTCCCCCTAAAGCGTTGCCGTACCCTCACCTGGACCCTAAACCGTCCCCGTCCCCTAACCCTAACCCTAGCCCGAACCCTAACCCTAACCCTTCCCCGAAGCCTGACCCTCACCCGTGCCCTAATCCTAACCCGTACGCTAACACTAACCCACGCCCTCACACGCAGGCTCCCCCTAAAGCGTTGCCGTACCCTCACCTGGACCCTAAACCGTCCCCGTCCCCTAACCCTAACCCTAGCCCGAACCCTAACCCTAACACTTCCCCGAAGCCTGACCCTCACCCGTCCCCTCATCCTAACCCGTACGCTAACACTAACCCACGCCCTCACACACACGCTCCCCCTAAAGCGTTGCCGTACCCTCACCTGGACCCTAAACCGTCCCCGTCCCCTAACCCTAACCCTAGCCCGAACCCTAACCCTAACCCTTCCCCGAAGCCTGACCCTCACCCGTCCCCTAATCCTAACCCGTACGCTAACACTAACCCGCGCCCTCACACGCACGCTCCCCCTAAAGCGTTGCCGTACCCTCACCTGGACCCTAAACCGTCCCCGTCCCCTAACCCTAACCCTAGCCCGAACCCTAACCCTAACCCTTCCCCGAAGCCTGACCCTCACCCGTGCCCTAATCCTAACCCGTACGCTAACACTAACC
Source organism: Stenella coeruleoalba (assembly GCF_951394435.1). NCBI lineage: Eukaryota > Metazoa > Chordata > Mammalia > Artiodactyla > Delphinidae > Stenella > Stenella coeruleoalba. The sequence goes on from NW_027646310.1 coordinate 24,630, forward strand.
CGCGCCCTCACACGCACGCTCCCCCTAAAGCGATGCCGTACCCTCACCTGGACCCTAAGCCGTCCCCTTCCCCTAACCCTAACCCTAGCCCGAACCCTAACCCTAACCCTTCCCCGAAGCCTGACCCTCACCCGTGCCCTAATCCTAACCCGTACGCTAACACTAACCCGCGCCCTCACACGCACGCTCCCCCTAAAGCGATGCCGTACCCTCACCTGGACCCTAAACCGTCCCCGTCCCCTAACCCTAACCCTAGCCCGAACCCTAACCCTTCCCCGAAGCCTGACCCTCACCCGTGCCCTAATCCTAACCCATACGCTAACACTAACCCGCGCCCTCACACGCACGCTCCCCCTAAAGCGTTGCCGAACCCTCACCTGGACCCTAAACCGTCCCCGTCCCCTAACCCTAACCCTAGCCCGAACCCTAACCCTAACCCTTCCCCGAAGCCTGACCCTCACCCGTCCCCTAATCCTAACCCGTACGCTAACAGGAACCCGCGCCCTCACACGCACGCTCCCCCTAAACCGTTGCCGTACCCTAACCTGGACCCTAAACCGTCCCCGTCCCCTAACCCTAACCCTAGCCCGAACCCTAACCCTAACCCTTCCCCGAAGCCTGACCCTCACCCGTGCCCTAATCCTAACCCGTACGCTAACACTAACCCGCGCCCTCACACACACGCTCCCCCTAAAGCGTTGCCGTACCCTCACCTGGACCCTAAACCATCCCCATTCCCTAACCGTAACCCTAGCCCGAACCCTAACCCTAACCCTTCCCCGAAGCCTGACCCTCACACGTGCCCTAATCCTAACCCGTACGTTAACACTAACCCGCGCCCTCACACGCACGCTCCCCCTAAAGCGTTGCCGTACCCTCACCTGGACCCTAAACCGTCCCCATCCCCTAACCCTAACCCTAGCCCGAACCCTAACCCTAACCCTTCCCCGAAGCCTGACCCTCACCCGTGCCCTAATCCTAACCCGTACACTAACACTAACCCGCGCCCTCACACGCACGCTCCCCCTAAAGCGTTGCCGTACCCTCACCTGGACCCTAAACCGTCCCCGTCCCCTAACCCTAACCCTAGCCCAAACCCTAACCCTAACCCTTCCCCGAAGCCTGACCCTCACCCGTCCCCTAATCCTAACCCGTACGCTAACACTAACCCGCGCCCTCACACGCACGCTCCCCCTAAAGCGTTGCCGTACCCTCACCTGGACCCTAAACCGTCCCCGTCCCCTAACCCTAACCCTAGCCCGAACCCTAACCCTAACCCTTCCCCGAAGCCTGACCCTCACCCGTCCCCTAATCCTAACCCGTACGCTAACACTAACCCGCGCCCTCACACGCACGCTCCCCCTAAAGCGTTGCCGTACCCTCACCTGGACCCTAAACCGTCCCCGTCCCCTAACCCTAACCCTAGCCCGAACCCTAACCCTAACCCTTCCCCGAAGCCTGACCCTCACCCGTCCCCTAATCCTAACCCGTACGCTAACACTAACCCGCGCCCTCACACGCACGCTCCCCCTAAAGCGTTGCCGTACCCTCACCTGGACCCTAAACCGTCCCCGTCCCCTAACCCTAACCCTAGCCCGAACCGTAACCCTAACCCTTCCCCTAAGCCTGACCCTCACCCGTCCCCTAATCCTAACCCGTACGCTAACACTAACCCGCGCCCTCACACGCACGCTCCCCCTAAAGCGTTGCCGTACCCTCACCTGGACCCTAAACCGTCCCCGTCCCCTAACCCTAACCCTAGCCCGAACCCTAACCCTAACACTTCCCCGAAGCCTGACCCTCACCCGTCCCCTAATCCTAACCCGTACGCTAACACTAACCCACGCCCTCACACGCAGGCTCCCCCTAAAGCGTTGCCGTACCCTCACCTGGACCCTAAACCGTCCCCGTCCCCTAACCCTAACCCTAGCCCGAACCGTAACCCTAACCCTTCCCCTAAGCCTGACCCTCACCCGTCCCCTAATCCTAACCCGTACGCTAACACTAACCCGCGCCCTCACACGCAGGCTCCCCCTAAAGCGTTGCCGTACCCTCACCTGGACCCTAAACCGTCCCCGTCCCCTAACCCTAACCCTAGCCCGAACCCTAACCCTAACACTTCCCCGAAGCCTGACCCTCACCCGTCCCCTCATCCTAACCCGTACGCTAACACTAACCCACGCCCTCACACACACGCTCCCCCTAAAGCGTTGCCGTACCCTCACCTGGACCCTAAACCGTCCCCGTCCCCTAACCCTAACCCTAGCCCGAACCCTAACCCTAACCCTTCCCCGAAGCCTAACCCTCACCCGTCCCCTAATCCTAACCCGTACGCTAACACTAACCCGCGCCCTCACACGCACGCTCCCCCTAAAGCGTTGCCGTACCCTCACCTGGACCCTAAACCGTCCCCGTCCCCTAACCCTAACCCTAGCCCGAACCCTAACCCTAACCCTTCCCCGAAGCCTGACCCTCACCCGTCCCCTAATCCTAACCCGTACGCTAACACTAACCCGCGCCCTCACACGCACGCTCCCCCTAAAGCGATGCCGTACCCTCACCTGGACCCTAAGCCGTCCCCTTCCCCTAACCCTAACCCTAGCCCGAACCCTAACCCTAACCCTTCCCCGAAGCCTGACCCTCACCCGTGCCCTAATCCTAACCCGTACGCTAACACTAACCCGCGCCCTCACACGCACGCTCCCCCTAAAGCGATGCCGTACCCTCACCTGGACCCTAAACCGTCCCCGTCCCCTAACCCTAACCCTAGCCCGAACCCTAACCCTTCCCCGAAGCCTGACCCTCACCCGTGCCCTAATCCTAACCCATACGCTAACACTAACCCGCGCCCTCACACGCACGCTCCCCCTAAAGCGTTGCCGAACCCTCACCTGGACCCTAAACCGTCCCCGTCCCCTAACCCTAACCCTAGCCCGAACCCTAACCCTAACCCTTCCCCGAAGCCTGACCCTCACCCGTCCCCTAATCCTAACCCGTACGCTAACAGGAACCCGCGCCCTCACACGCACGCTCCCCCTAAACCGTTGCCGTACCCTAACCTGGACCCTAAACCGTCCCCGTCCCCTAACCCTAACCCTAGCCCGAACCCTAACCCTAACCCTTCCCCGAAGCCTGACCCTCACCCGTGCCCTAATCCTAACCCGTACGCTAACACTAACCCGCGCCCTCACACACACGCTCCCCCTAAAGCGTTGCCGTACCCTCACCTGGACCCTAAACCATCCCCATTCCCTAACCGTAACCCTAGCCCGAACCCTAACCCTAACCCTTCGCCGAAGCCTGACCCTCACACGTGCCCTAATCCTAACCCGTACGTTAACACTAACCCGCGCCCTCACACGCACGCTCCCCCTAAAGCGTTGCCGTACCCTCACCTGGACCCTAAACCGTCCCCATCCCCTAACCCTAACCCTAGCCCGAACCCTAACCCTAACCCTTCCCCGAAGCCTGACCCTCACCCGTGCCCTAATCCTAACCCGTACACTAACACTAACCCGCGCCCTCACACGCACGCTCCCCCTAAAGCGTTGCCGTACCCTCACCTGGACCCTAAACCGTCCCCGTCCCCTAACCCTAACCCTAGCCCAAACCCTAACCCTAACCCTTCCCCGAAGCCTGACCCTCACCCGTCCCCTAATCCTAACCCGTACGCTAACACTAACCCGCGCCCTCACACGCACGCTCCCCCTAAAGCGTTGCCGTACCCTCACCTGGACCCTAAACCGTCCCCGTCCCCTAACCCTAACCCTAGCCCGAACCCTAACCCTAAACCTTCCCCGAAGCCTGACCCTCACCTGTCCCATAATCCTAACCCGTACGCTAACACTAACCCGCGCCCTCACACGCACGCTCCCCCTAAAGCGTTGCCGTACCCTCACCTGGACCCTAAACCGTCCCCGTCCCCTAACCCTAACCCTAGCCCGAACCCTAACCCTAACCCTTCCCCGAAGCCTGACCGTCACCCGTCCCCTAATCCTAACCCGTACGCTAACACTAACCCGCGCCCTCACACGCACGCTCCCCCTAAAGCGTTACCGTACCCTCATCTGGACCCTAAACCGTCCCCGTCCCCTAACCCTAACCCTAGCCCGAACCCTAAACCTAACACTTCCCCGAAGCCTGACCCTCACCCGTCCCCTAATCCTAACCCGTACCATAACACTAACCTGCGCCCTCACACGCACGCTCCCCCTAAAGCGTTGCCGTACCCTCACCTGGACCCTAAACCGTCCCCGTCCCCTAACCCTAACCCTAGCCCGAACCCTAGCCCTAACCCTTCCCCGTAGCCTGACCCTCACCCGTCCCCTAATCCTAACCCGTACGCTAACACTAACCCGTGCCCTCACACGCACGCTCCCCCTAAAGCGTTGCCGTACCCTCACCTGGACCTAAACTGTCCCCGTCCCCTAACCCTAACCCTAGCCCGAACCCTATCCCTAACCCTTCCCTGAAGCCTGACCCTCACCCGTACCCTAATCCTAACCCGTACGCTAACACTAACCCGCGCCCTCACACGCACGCTCCCCCTAAAGCGTTGCCGTACCCTCACCTGGACCCTAAACCGTCCCCGTCCCCTAACCCTAACCCTAGCCCGAACCCTAACCCTAACCCTTCCCCGAAGCCTGACCCTCACCCGTCCCCTAATCCTAACCCGTACGCTAACAGTAACCCGCGCCCTCACACGCACTTCTCCCTAAAGCGTTGCCTTACCCTCACCTGGACCCTAAACCGTCCCCGTCCCCTAACCCTAACCGAAGCCCGAACCCTAAACCTAACCCTTCCCCGAAGCCTGACCCTCACACGTTCCCTAATCCTAACCCGTACGCTAACACTAACCCGCGCCCTCACACGCACGCTCCCCCTAAAGCGTTGCCGTACCCTCACCTGGACCCTAAACCGTCCCCGTCCCCTAACCCTAACCCTAGCCCGAACCCTAACCCTAACCCTTCCCCGAAGCCTGACCCTCACCCGTCCCCTAATCCTAACCCGTACGCTAACACTAACCCGCGCCCTCACACGCACGCTCCCCCTAAAGCGTTGCCGTACCCTCACCTGGACCCTAAACCGTCCCCGTCCCCTAACCCTAACCCTAGCCCGAACCCTAACCCTAACACTTCCCCTAAGCCTGACCCTCACCCGTCCCCTAATCCTAACCCGTACGCTAACACTAACCCGTGCCCTCACACGCATGCTCCCCCTAAAGCGTTGCCGTACCCTCACCTGGACCCTAAACCGTCCCCGTCCCCTAACCCTAACCCTAGCCCGAACCCTAACCCTAACCCTTCCCCGAAGCCTGACCCTCACCCGTCCCCTAATCCTAACCCGTACGCTAACACTAACCCACGCCCTCACACGCAGGCTCCCCCTAAAGCGTTGCCGTACCCTCACCTGGACCCTAAACCGTCCCCGTCCCCTAACCCTAACCCTAGCCCGAACCCTAACCCTAACACTTCCCCGAAGCCTGACCCTCACCCGTCCCCTCATCCTAACCCGTACGCTAACAGTAACCCACGCCCTCACACGCACGCTCCCCCTAAAGCGTTGCCGTACCCTCACCTGGACCCTAAACCGTCCCCGTCCCCTAACCCTAACCCTAGCCCAAACCCTAACCCTAACCCTTCCCCGAAGCCTGACCCTCACCCGTCCCCTAATCCTAACCCGTATGCTAACACTAACCCGCGCCCTCACACGCACGCTCCCCCTAAAGCGTTGCCGTACCCTCACCTGGACCCTAAACCGTCCCCGTCCCCTAACCCTAACCCTAGCCCGAACCCTAACCCTAACCCTTCCCCGAAGCCTGACCCTCACCCGTCCCCTAATCCTAACCCGTACGCTAACACTAACCCGCTCCCTCACACGCACGCTCCCCCTAAAGCGATGCCGTACCCTCACCTGGACCCTAAGCCGTCCCCTTCCCCTAACCCTAACCCTAGCCCGAACCCTAACCCTAACCCTTCCCCGAAGCCTGACCCTCACCCGTGCCCTAATCCTAACCCGTACGCTAACACTAACCCGCGCCCTCACACGCACGCTCCCCCTAAAGCGATGCCGTACCCTCACCTGGACCCTAAACCGTCCCCGTCCCCTAACCCTAACCCTAGCCCGAACCCTAACCCTAACCCTTCCCCGAAGCCTGACCCTCACCCGTGCCCTAATCCTAACCCATACGCTAACACTAACCCGCGCCCTCACACGCACGCTCCCCCTAAAGCGTTGCCGAACCCTCACCTGGACCCTAAACCGTCCCCGTCCCCTAACCCTAACCCTAGCCCGAACCCTAACCCTAACCCTTCCCCGAAGCCTGACCCTCACCCGTGCCCTAATCCTAACCAGTACGCTAACACTAACCCGCGCCCTCACACGCACGCTCCCCCTAAAGCGTTGCCGTACCCTCACCTGGACCCTAAACCGTCCCCGTCCCCTAACCCTAACCCTAGCCCGAACCCTAACCCTAACACTTCCCCGAAGCCTGACCCTCACCCGTCCCCTAATCCTAACCCGTACGCTAACACTAACCCGCGCCCTCACACGCACGCTCCCCCTAAAGCGTTGCCGTACCCTCACCTGGACCCTAAACCGTCCCCGTCCCCTAACCCTAACCCTAGCCCGAACCCTAACCCTAACCCTTCCCCGAAGCCTGACCCTCACCCGTCCCCTATTCCTAACCCGTACGCTAACACTAACCCGCGCCCTCACACGCACGCTCCCCCTAAAGCGTTGCCGTACCCTCACCTGGACCCTAAACCGTCCCCGTCCCCTAACCCTAACCCTAGCCCGAACCCTAACCCTAACCCTTCCCCGAAGCCTGACCCTCACCCGTCCCCTAATCCTAACCCGTACGCTAACACTAACCCGCGCCCTCACACGCACGCTCCCCCTAAAGCGTTGCCGTACCCTCACCTGGACCCTAAACCGTCCCCGTCCCCTAACCCTAACCCTAGCCCGAACCCTAACCCTAATCCTTCCCCGAAGCCTGACCCTCACCCGTGCCCTAATCCTAACCCGTACGCTAACACTAACCTGCGCCCTCACACGCACGCTCCCCCTAAAGCGTTGCCGTACCCTCACCTGGACCCTAAACCGTCCCCGTCCCCTAACCCTAACCCTAGCCCGAACCCTAACCCTAACCCTTCCCCGAAGCCTGACCCTCACCCGTCCCCTAATCCTAACCCGTACGCTAACACTAACCCACGCCCTCACACGCAGGCTCCCCCTAAAGCGTTGCCGTACCCTCACCTGGACCCTAAACCGTCCCCGTCCCCTAACCCTAACCCTAGCCCGAACCCTAACACTAACACTTCCCCGAAGCCTGACCCTCACCCGTCCCCTCATCCTAACCCGTACGCTAACACTAACCCACGCCCTCACACGCACGCTCCCCCTAAAGCGTTGCCGTACCCTCACCTGGACCCTAAACCGTCCCCGTCCACTAACCCTAACCCTAGCCCGAACCCTAACCCTAACCCTTCCCCGAAGCCTGACCCTCACCCGTCCCCTAATCCTAACTCGTACGCTAACACTAACCCGCGCCCTCACACGCACGCTCCCCCTAAAGCGTTGCCGTACCCTCACCTGGACCCTAAACCGTCCCCGTCCCCTAACCCTAACCCTAGCCCGAAGCCTAACCCTAACCCTTCCCCGAAGCCTGACCCTCACCCGTCCCCTAATCCTAACCCGTACGCTAACACTAACCCGCGCCCTCACACGCACGCTCCCCCTAAAGCGATGCCGTACCCTCACCTGGACCCTAAGCCGTCCCCTTCCCCTAACGCTAACCCTACCCCGAACCCTAACCCTAACCCTTCCCCGAAGCCTGACCCTCACCCGTGCCCTAATCCTAACCCGTACGCTAACACTAACCCGCGCCCTCACACGCACGCTCCCCCTAAAGCGTTCCCGTACCCTCATCTGGACCCTAAACCGTCCCCTTCCCCTAACCCTAACCCTAGCCCGAACCCTAACCCTAACACTTCCCCGAAGCCTGACCCTCACCCGTCCCCTAATCCTAACCCGTACCATAACACTAACCTGCGCCCTCACACGCACGCTCCCCCTAAAGCGTTGCCGTACCCTCACCTGGACCCTAAACCGTCCCCGTCCCCTAACCCTAACCCTAGCCCGAACCCTAGCCCTAACCCTTCCCCGTAGCCTGACCCTCACCCGTCCCCTAATCCTAACCCGTACGCTAACACTAACCCGTGCCCTCACACGCACGCGCCCCCTAAAGCGTTGCCGTACCCTCACCTGGACCTAAACTGTCCCCGTCCCCTAACCCTAACCCTAGCCCGAACCCTATCCCTAACCCTTCCCTGAATCCTGACCCTCACCCGTACCCTAATCCTAACCCGTACGCTAACACTAACCCGCGCCCTCACACGCACGCTCCCCCTAAAGCGTTGCCGTACCCTCACCTGGACCCTAAACCGTCCCCGTCCCCTAACCCTAACCCTAGCCCGAACCCTAACCCTAACCCTTCCCCGAAGCCTGACCCTCACCCGTGCCCTAATCCTAACCCGTACGCTAACAGTAACCCGCGCCCTCACACGCACTTCTCCCTAAAGCGTTGCCTTACACTCACCTGGACCCTAAACCGTCCCCGTCCCCTAACCCTAACCGAAGCCCGAACCCTAACCCTAACCCTTCCCCGAAGCCTGACCCTCACACGTTCCCTAATCCTAACCCGTACGCTAACACTAACCCGCGCCCTCACACGCACGCTCCCCCTAAAGCGTTGCCGTACCCTCACCTGGACCCTAAACCGTCCCCGTCCCCTAACCCTAACCCTAGCCCGAACCCTAACCCTAACACTTCCCCGAAGCCTGACCCTCACCCGTCCCCTAATCCTAACCCGTATGCTAACACTAACCCGCGCCCTCACACGCACGCTCCCCCTAAAGCGTTGCCGTACCCTCACCTGGACCCTAAACCGTCCCCGTCCCCTAACCCTAACCCTAGCCCAAATCCTAACCCTAACCCTTCCCCGAAGCCTGACCCTCACCCGTCCCCTAATCCTAACCCGTACGCTAACACTAACCCGCGCCCTCACACGCACGCTCCCCCTAAAGCGTTGCCGTACCCTCACCTGGACCCTAAACCGTCCCCGTCCCCTAACCCTAACCCTAGCCCGAACCCTAACCCTAAAACTTCCCCGAAGCCTGACCCTCACCTGTCCCCTAATCCTAACCCGTACGCTAACACTAACCCGCGCCCTCACACGCACGCTCCCCCTAAAGCGTTGCCGTACCCTCACCTGGACCCTAAACCGTCCCCGTCCCCTAACCCTAACCCTAGCCCGAACCCTAACCCTAACCCTTCCCCGAAGCCTGACCGTCACCCGTCCCCTAATCCTAACCCGTACGCTAACACTAACCCTCGCCCTCACACGCACGCTCCCCCTAAAGCGTTCCCGTACCCTCATCTGGACCCTAAACCGTCCCCGTCCCCTAACTCTAACCCTAGCCCGAACCCTAACCCTAACACTTCCCCGAAGCCTGACCCTCACCCGTGCCCTAAGCCTAACCCGTACGCTAACACTAACCCGCGCCCTCACACGCACGCTCCCCATAAAGCGTTGCCGTACCCTCACCTGGACCCTGAACCGTCCCCGTCCCCTAACCCTAACCCTAGCCCGAACCCTAACCCTAACCCTTCCCCGAAGCCTGACCCTCACTCGTGCCCTAATCCTAACCCGTACGCTAACACTAACCCGCGCCCTCACACGCACGCTCCCCCTAAAGCGTTGCCGTACCCTCACCTGGACCCTGAACCGTCCCCGTACACTAACCCTAACCCTAGCCCGAACCCTAACCCTAACCCTTCCCCAAAGCCTGACCCTCCCAGTCCCCTAATCCTAACCCGTACGCTAACACTAACCCGCGCCCTCACACGGACGCTCCCCCTAAAGCGTTGCCGTACCCTCACCTGGACCCTAAACCGTCCCCGTCCCCTAACCCTAACCCTAGCCCGAACCCTAACCCTAACCCTTCCCCGAAGCCTGACCCTCACCTGTCCCCTAATCCTAACCCGTACGCTAACACTAACCCGCGCCCTCACATGCACGCTCCCCCTAAAGCGTTGCCGTACCCTCACCTGGACCCTAAACCGTCCCCGTCCCCTAACCCTAACCCTAGCCCGAACCCTAACCCTAACCCTTCCCCGAAGCCTGACCGACACCCGTCCCCTAATCCTAACACGTACGCTAACACTAACCCGTGCCCTCACACGCACGCTCCCCCTAAAGCGTTCCCGTACCCTCATCTGCACCCTAAACCGTCCCCGTCCCCTAACCCTAACCCTAGCCCGAACCCTAACCCTAACCCTTCCCCGAAGCCTGACCCTCACCCGTCCCCTAATCCTAACCCGTACGCTAACACTAACCCGTGCCCTCACACGCACGCTCCCCCTAAAGCGTTGCCGTACCCTCACCTGGACCCTAAACCGTCCCCCTTCCCCTAACCCTAACCCTAGCCCGAACCCTAACCCTAACCCTTCCCCGAAGCCTCACCGTCACCCGTCCCCTAATCCTAACCTGTACGCTAACACTAACCCGCGCCCTCACACACACGTTCCCCCTAAAGCGTTGCCGTACCCTCACCTGGACCCTAAACCGTCCCCGTCCCCTAACCCTAACCCTAGCCCGAACCCTAACCCTAACCCTTCCCCGAAGCCTGACCCTCACCCGTCCCCTAATCCTAACCCGTACGCTAACACTAACCCGCGCCCTCACACGCACGCTCCCCCTAAAGCGTTGCCGTACCCTCACCTGGACCCTAAACCGTCCCCGTCCCCTAACCCTAACCCTAGCCCGAACCCTAACCCTAACCCTTCCCCGAAGCCTGACCCTCACCCGTCCCCTATTCCTAACCCGTACGCTAACACTAACCCGCGCCCTCACACGCACGCTCCCCCTAAAGCGTTGCCGTACCCTCACCTGGACCCTAAACCGTCCCCGTCCCCTAACCCTAACCCTAGCCCGAACCCTAACCCTAACCCTTCCCCGAAGCCTGACCCTCACCCGTCCCCTAATCCTAACCCGTACGCTAACACTAACCCGCGCCCTCACACGCACGCTCCCCCTAAAGCGTTGCCGTACCCTCACCTGGACCCTAAACCGTCCCCGTCCCCTAACCCTAACCCTAGCCCGAACCCTAACCCTAATCCTTCCCCGAAGCCTGACACTCACCCGTGCCCTAATCCTAACCCGTACGCTAACACTAACCCGCGCCCTCACACGCACGCTCCCCCTAAAGCGTTGCCGTACCCTCACCTGGACCCTAAACCGTCCCCGTCCCCTAACACTAACCCTAGCCCGAACCCTAACCCTAACCCTTCCCCGAAGACTGACCCTCACCCGTCCCCTAATCCTAAACCGTACGCTAACACTAAACCGCGCCCTCACACGCACGCTCCCCCTAAAGCGTTGCCGTACCCTCACCTGGACCCTAAACCGTCCCCGTCCCCTAACCCTAACCCTAGCCCGAACCCTAACCCTAACCCTTCCCTGAAGCCTGACCCTCACCCGTCCCCTAATCCTAACCCGTACGCTAACACTAACCCGCGCCCTCACACGCACGCTCCCCCTAAAGCGTTGCCGTACCCTCACCTGGACCCTAAACCGTCCCCGTCCCCTAACCCTAACCCTAGCCCGAACCCTAACCCTAACCCTTCCCCGAAGCCTGACCCTCACCCGTCCCCTAATCCTAACCCGTACGCTAACACTAACCCGCGCCCTCACACGCACGCTCCCCCTAAAGCGTTGCCGTACCCTCACCTGGACCCTAAACCGTCCCCGTCCCCTAACCCTAACCCTAGCCCGAACCCTAACCCTAACCCTTCCCCTAAGCCTGACCCTCACCCGTCCCCTAATCCTAACCCGTACGCTAACACTAACCCGCGCCCTCACACGCATGCTCCCCCTAAAGCGTTGCCGTACCCTCACCTGGACCCTAAACCGTCCCCGTCCCCTAACCCTAACCCTAGCCCGAACCCTAACCCTAACCCTTCCCCGAAGCCTGACCCTCACCCGTCCCCTAATCCTAACCCGTACGCTAACACTAACACACGCCCTCACACGCAGGCTCCCCCTAAAGCGTTGCCGTACCCTCACCTGGACCCTAAACCGTCCCCGTCCCCTAACCCTAACCCTAGCCCGAACCCTAACCCTAACACTTCCCCGAAGCCTGACCCTCACCCGTCCCCTCATCCTAACCCGTACGCTAACACTAACCCACGCCCTCACACGCACGCTCCCCCTAAAGCGTTGCCGTACCCTCACCTGGACCCTAAACCGTCCCCGTCCCCTAACCCTAACCCTAGCCCAAATCCTAACCCTAACCCTTCCCCGAAGCCTGACCCTCACCCGTCCCCTAATCCTAACCCGTACGCTAACACTAACCCGCGCCCTCACACGCACGCTCCCCCTAAAGCGTTGCTGTACCCTCACCTGGACCCTAAACCGTCCCCGTCCCCTAACCCTAACCCTAGCCCGAACCCTAACCCTAAAACTTCCCCGAAGCCTGACCCTCACCTGTCCCCTAATCCTAACCCGTACGCTAACACTAACCCGCGCCCTCACACGCACGCTCCCCCTAAAGCGTTGCCGTACCCTCACCTGGACCCTAAACCGTCCCCGTCCCCTAACCCTAACCCTAGCCCGAACCCTAACCCTAACCCTTCCCCGAAGCCTGACCCTCACCCGTCCCCTAATCCTAACCCGTACGCTAACACTAACCCTCGCCCTCACACGCACGCTCCCCCTAAAGCGTTCCCGTACCCTCATCTGGACCCTAAACCGTCCCCGTCCCCTAACTCTAACCCTAGCCCGAACCCTAACCCTAACACTTCCCCGAAGCCTGACCCTCACCCGTGCCCTAAGCCTAACCCGTACGCTAACACTAACCCGCGCCCTCACACGCACGCTCCCCATAAAGCGTTGCCGTACCCTCACCTGGACCCTGAACCGTCCCCGTCCCCTAACCCTAACCCTAGCCCGAACCCTAACCCTAACCCTTCCCCGAAGCCTGACCCTCACTCGTGCCCTAATCCTAACCCGTACGCTAACACTAACCCGCGCCCTCACACGCACGCTCCCCCTAAAGCGTTGCCGTACCCTCACCTGGACCCTGAACCGTCCCCGTACCCTAACCCTAACCCTAGCCCGAACCCTAACCCTAACCCTTCCCCAAAGCCTGACCCTCCCAGTCCCCTAATCCTAACCCGTACGCTAACACTAACCCGCGCCCTCACACGGACGCTCCCCCTAAAGCGTTGCCGTACCCTCACCTGGACCCTAAACCGTCCCCGTCCCCTAACCCTAACCCTAGCCCGAACCCTAACCCTAACCCTTCCCCGAAGCCTGACCCTCACCTGTCCCCTAATCCTAACCCGTACGCTAACACTAACCCGCGCCCTCACATGCACGCTCCCCCTAAAGCGTTGCCGTACCCTCACCTGGACCCTAAACCGTCCCCGTCCCCTAACCCTAACCCTAGCCCGAACCCTAACCCTAACCCTTCCCCGAAGCCTGACCGACACCCGTCCCCTAATCCTAACACGTACGCTAACACTAACCCGTGCCCTCACACGCACGCTCCCCCTAAAGCGTACCCGTACCCTCATCTGCACCCTAAACCGTCCCCGTCCCCTAACCCTAACCCTAGCCCGAACCCTAACCCTAACCCTTCCCCGAAGCCTGACCCTCACCCGTCCCCTAATCCTAACCCGTACGCTAACACTAACCCGTGCCCTCACACGCACGCTCCCCCTAAAGCGTTGCCGTACCCTCACCTGGACCCTAAACCGTCCCCCTTCCCCTAACCCTAACCCTAGCCCGAACCCTAACCCTAACCCTTCCCCGAAGCCTCACCGTCACCCGTCCCCTAATCCTAACCTGTACGCTAACACTAACCCGCGCCCTCACACACACGTTCCCCCTAAAGCGTTGCCGTACCCTCACCTGGACCCTAAACCGTCCCCGTCCCCTAACCCTAACCCTAGCCCGAACCCTAACCCTAACCCTTCCCCGAAGCCTGACCCTCACCCGTCCCCTAATCCTAACCCGTACGCTAACACTAACCCGCGCCCTCACACGCACGCTCCCCCTAAAGCGTTGCCGTACCCTCACCTGGACCCTAAACCGTCCCCGTCCCCTAACCCTAACCCTAGCCCGAACCCTAACCCTAACCCTTCCCCGAAGCCTGACCCTCACCCGTCCCCTATTCCTAACCCGTACGCTAACACTAACCCGCGCCCTCACACGCACGCTCCCCCTAAAGCGTTGCCGTACCCTCACCTGGACCCTAAACCGTCCCCGTCCCCTAACCCTAACCCTAGCCCGAACCCTAACCCTAACCCTTCCCCGAAGCCTGACCCTCACCCGTCCCCTAATCCTAACCCGTACGCTAACACTAACCCGCGCCCTCACACGCACGCTCCCCCTAAAGCGTTGCCGTACCCTCACCTGGACCCTAAACCGTCCCCGTCCCCTAACCCTAACCCTAGCCCGAACCCTAACCCTAATACTTCCCCGAAGCCTGACCCTCACCCGTGCCCTAATCCTAACCCGTACGCTAACACTAACCCGCGCCCTCACACGCACGCTCCCCCTAAAGCGTTGCCGTACCCTCACCTGGACCCTAAACCGTCCCCGTCCCCTAACACTAACCCTAGCCCGAACCCTAACCCTAACCCTTCCCCGAAGACTGACCCTCACCCGTCCCCTAATCCTAAACCGTACGCTAACACTAACCCGCGCCCTCACACACATGCTCCCCCTAAAGCGTTGCCGTACCCTCACCTGGACCCTAAACCGTCCCCGTCCCCTAACCCTAACCCTAGCCCGAACCCTAACCCTAACCCTTCCCTGAAGCCTGACCCTCACCCGTCCCCTAATCCTAACCCGTACGCTAACACTAACCTGCGCCCTCACACGCACGCTCCCCCTAAAGCGTTGCCGTACCCTCACCTGGACCCTAAACCGTCCCCGTCCCCTAACCCTAACCCTAGCCCGAACCCTAACCCTAACCCTTCCCCGAAGCCTGACCCTCACCCGTCCCCTAATCCTAACCCGTACGCTAACACTAACCCGCGCCCTCACACGCACGCTCCCCCTAAAGCGTTGCCGTACCCTCACCTGGACCCTAAACCGTCCCCGTCCCCTAACCCTAACCCTAGCCCGAACCCTAACCCTAACCCTTCCCCTAAGCCTGACCCTCACCCGTCCCCTAATCCTAACCCGTACGCTAACACTAACCCGCGCCCTCACACGCATGCTCCCCCTAAAGCGTTGCCGTACCCTCACCTGGACCCTAAACCGTCCCCGTCCCCTAACCCTAACCCTAGCCCGAACCCTAACCCTAACCCTTCCCCGAAGCCTGACCCTCACCCGTCCCCTAATCCTAACCCGTACGCTAACACTAACCCACGCCCTCACACGCAGGCTCCCCCTAAAGCGTTGCCGTACCCTCACCTGGACCCTAAACCGTCCCCGTCCCCTAACCCTAACCCTAGCCCGAACCCTAACCCTAACACTTCCCCGAAGCCTGACCCTCACCCGTCCCCTCATCCTAACCCGTACGCTAACACTAACCCACGCCCTCACACGCACGCTCCCCCTAAAGCGTTGCCGTACCCTCACCTGGACCCTAAACCGTCCCCGTCCCCTAACCCTAACCCTAGCCCGAACCCTAACCCTAACCCTTCCCCGAAGCCTGACCCTCACCCGTCCCCTAATCCTAACCCGTACGCTAACACTAACCCGCGCCCTCACACGCACGCTCCCCCTAAAGCGTTGCCGTACCCTCACCTGGACCCTAAACCGTCCCCGTCCCCTAACCCTAACCCTAGCCCGAACCCTAACCCTAACCCTTCCCCGAAGCCTGACCCTCACCCGTCCCCTATTCCTAACCCGTACGCTAACACTAACCCGCGCCCTCACACGCACGCTCCCCCTAAAGCGTTGCCGTACCCTCACCTGGACCCTAAACCGTCCCCGTCCCCTAACCCTAACCCTAGCCCGAACCCTAACCCTAACCCTTCCCCGAAGCCTGACCCTCACCCGTCCCCTAATCCTAACCCGTACGCTAACACTAACCCGCGCCCTCACACGCACGCTCCCCCTAAAGCGTTGCCGTACCCTCACCTGGACCCTAAACCGTCCCCGTCCCCTAACCCTAACCCTAGCCCGAACCCTAACCCTAATCCTTCCCCGAAGCCTGACCCTCACCCGTGCCCTAATCCTAACCCGTACGCTAACACTAACCCGCGCCCTCACACGCACGCTCCCCCTAAAGCGTTGCCGTACCCTCACCTGGACCCTAAACCGTCCCCGTCCCCTAACCCTAACCCTAGCCCGAACCCTAACCCTAACCCTTCCCCGAAGCCTGACCCTCACCCGTCCCCTAATCCTAAACCGTACGCTAACACTAACCCGCGCCCTCACACACACGCTCCCCCTAAAGCGTTGCCGTACCCTCACCTGGACCCTAAACCGTCCCCGTCCCCTAACCCTAACCCTAGCCCGAACCCTAACCCTAACCCTTCCCCGAAGCCTGACCCTCACCCGTCCCCTAATCCTAACCCGTACGCTAACACTAACCCGCGCCCTCACACGCACGCTCCCCCTAAAGCGTTGCCGTACCCTCACCTGGACCCTAAACCGTCCCCGTCCCCTAACCCTAACCCTAGCCCGAACCCTAACCCTAACCCTTCCCCGAAGCCTGACCCTCACCCGTCCCCTAATCCTAACCCGTACGCTAACACTAACCCGCGCCCTCACACGCACGCTCCCCCTAAAGCGTTGCCGTACCCTCACCTGGACCCTAAACCGTCCCCGTCCCCTAACCCTAACCCTAGCCCAAACCCTAACCCTAACCCTTCCCCTAAGCCTGACCCTCACCCGTCCCCTAATCCTAACCCGTACGCTAACACTAACCCGCGCCCTCACACGCACGCTCCTCCTAAAGCGTTGCCGTACCCTCACCTGGACCCTAAACCGTCCCCGTCCCCTAACCCTAACCCTAGCCCGAACCCTAACCCTAACCCTTCCCCGAAGCCTAACCCTCACCCGTCCCCTAATCCTAACCCGTACGCTAACACTAACCCACGCCCTCACACGCAGGCTCCCCCTAAAGCGTTGCCGTACCCTCACCTGGACCCTAAACCGTCCCCGTCCCCTAACCCTAACCCTAGCCCGAACCCTAACCCTAACACTTCCCCGAAGCCTGACCCTCACCCGTCCCCTCATCCTAACCCGTACGCTAACACTAACCCACGCCCTCACACGCACGCTCCCCCTAAAGCGTTGCCGTACCCTCACCTGGACCCTAAACCGTCCCCGTCCCCTAACCCTAACCCTAGCCCGAACCCTAACCCTAACCCTTCCCCGAAGCCTGACCCTCACCCGTCCCCTAATCCTAACCCGTACGCTAACACTAACCCGCGCCCTCACACGCACGCTCCCCCTAAAGCGTTGCCGTACCCTCACCTGGACCCTAAACCGTCCCCGTCCCCTAACCCTAACCCTAGCCCGAACCCTAACCCTAACACTTCCCCGAAGCCTGACCCTCACCCGTCCCCTCATCCTAACCCGTACGCTAACACTAACCCACGCCCTCACACGCACGCTCCCCCTAAAGCGTTGCCATACCCTCACCTGGACCCTAAACCGTCCCCGTCCCCTAACCCTAACCCTAGCCCGAACCCTAACCCTAACCCTTCCCCGAAGCCTGACCCTCACCCGTCCCCTAATCCTAACCCGTACGCTAACACTAACCCGCGCCCTCACACGCACGCTCCCCCTAAAGCGTTGCCGTACCCTCACCTGGACCCTAAACCGTCCCCGTCCCCTAACCCTAACCCTAGCCCGAACCCTAACCCTAACCCTTCCCCGAAGCCTGACCCTCACCCGTCCCCTAATCCTAACCCGTACGCTAACACTAACCCGCGCCCTCACACGCACGCTCCCCCTAAAGCGATGCCGTACCCTCACCTGGACCCTAAGCCGTCCCCTTCCCCTAACCCTAACCCTAGCCCGAACCCTAACCCTAACCCTTCCCCGAAGCCTGACCCTCACCCGTGCCCTAATCCTAACCCGTACGCTAACACTAACCCGCGCCCTCACACGCACGCTCCCCCTAAAGCGATGCCGTACCCTCACCTGGACCCTAAACCGTCCCCGTCCCCTAACCCTAACCGTAGCCCGAACCCTAACCCTAACCCTTCCCCGAAGCCTGACCCTCACCCGTGCCCTAATCCTAACCCATACGCTAACACTAACCCGCGCCCTCACACGCACGCTCCCCCTAAAGCGTTGCCGAACCCTCACCTGGACCCTAAACCGTCCCCGTCCCCTAACCCTAACCCTAGCCCGAACCCTAACCCTAAGCCTTCCCCGAAGCCTGACCCTCACCCGTGCCCTAATCCTAACCAGTACGCTAACACTAACCCGCGCCCTCACACGCACGCTCCCCCTAAAGCGTTGCCGTACCCTCACCTGGACCCTAAACCGTCCCCGTCCCCTAACCCTAACCCTAGCCCGAACCCTAACCCTAACCCTTCCCCGAAGCCTGACCCTCACCCGTCCCCTAATCCTAACCCGTACGCTAACACTAACCCGCGCCCTCACACGCACGCTCCCCCTAAAGCGTTGCCGTACCCTCACCTGGACCCTAAACCGTCCCCGTCCTCTAACCCTAACCCTAGCCCAAACCCTAACCCTAATACTTCCCCGAAGCCTGACCCTCACCCGTGCCCTAATCCTAACCCGTACGCTAACACTAACCCGCGCCCTCACACGCACGCTCCCCCTAAATCGTTGCCGTACCCTCACCTGGACCCTAAACCGTCCCCGTCCCCTAACCCTAACCCTAGCCCGAACCCTAAACCTAACCCTTCCCCGACGCCTGACCCTTACCCGTGCCCTAATCCTAACCCGTACGCTAACACTAACCCGCGCCCTCACACGCACGCTCCCCCTAAAGCGGTGCCGTACCCTCACCTGGACCCTAAACCGTCCCCGTCCCCTAACCCTAACCCTAGCCCGAACCCTAGCCCTAACCCTTCCCTGAAGCCTGACCCTCACCCGTCCCCTAATCCTAAGCCGTACGATAACACTAACCCGCGCTCTCACCCGCACGCTCCCCCTAAAGCGTTGCCGTACCCTCACCTGGACCCTAAACCGTCCCTGTCCCCTAACCCTAACCCTAGCCCGAACCCTAACCCTAACCCTTCCCCGAAGCCTGACCCTCACTCGTCCCCTAATCCTAACCCGTACGCTAACACTAACCCGCGCCCTCACACACATGCTCCCCATAAAGCGTTGCCGTACCCTCACCTGGACCCTAAACCGTCCCTGTACCCTAACCCTAACCCTAGCCCGAACCCTAACCCTAACCCTTCCCCGAAGCCTGACCCTCACCCGTCCCATAATCCTAACCCGTACGCTAACACTAACCCGCGCCCTCACATGCCCGCTCCCTCTAAAGCGTTGCCGTACCCTCACCTGGACCCTAAACCGTCCCCGTCCCCTAACCCTACCCCTAGACCGAACCCTAATCCTAACCCTTCCCCGAAGCCTGACCCTCACCCGTCCCCTAATCCTAACCCGTACGCTAACACTAACCCACGCCCTCACACGCACGCTCCCCCTAAAGCGTTGCCGTACCCTCACCTGGACCCTAAACTGTCCCCGTCCCCTAACACTAACCTTAGCCCGAACCTTAACCCTAACCCTTCCCCGAAGCCTGACCCTCACCCGTGCCCTAATCCTAACCCGTACGCTAACACTAACCCACGCCCTCACACGCACGCTCCCCCTAAAGCGTTGCCGTACCCTCACCTGGACCCTAAACCGTCCCCGTCCCCTAACCCTAACCCTAGCCCGAACCCTAACCCTAACCCTTCCCCGAAGCCTGACCCTCACCCGTCCCCTAATCCTAAACCGTACGCTAACACTAACCCGCGCCCTCACACGCACGCTCCCCCTAAAGCGTTGCCGTACCCTCACCTGGACCCTAAACCGTCCCCGTCCCCTAACCCTAACCCTAGCCCGAACCCTAACCCTAACCCTTCCCCGAAGCCTGACCCTCACCCGTCCCCTAATCCTAACCCGTACGCTAACACTAACCCGCGCCCTCACACGCACGCTCCCCCTAAAGCGTTGCCGTACCCTCACCTGGACCCTAAACCGTCCCCGTCCCCTAACCCTAACCCTAGCCCGAACCCTAACCCTAACCCTTCCCCGAAGCCTGACCCTCACCCGTGCCCTAATCCTAACCCGTACGCTAACACTAACCCGCGCCCTCTCACGCACGCTCCCCCTAAAGCATTGCCGTACCCTCACCTGGACCCTAAACCGTCCCCGTCCCCTAACCCTAACCCTAGCCCGAACCCTAACCCTAACCCTTCCCCGAAGCCTGACCCTCACCCGTGCCCTAATCCTAACCCGTACGATAACACTAATCCGCGCTCTCACACGCACGCTCCCCCTAAAGCGTTGCCGTACCCTCACCTGGACCCTAAACCGTCCCCGTCCCCTAACCCTAACCCTAGCCCGAACCCTAACCCTTCCCTGAAGCCTGACCCTCACCCGTCCCCTAATCCTAACCCGTACGCTGACACTAACCCGCGCCCTCACACGCACGCTCCCCATAAAGCGTGGCCATACCCTCACCTGGACCCTAAACCATCCCCGTCCCCTAACCCTAACCCTAGCCCGAACCCTAACCCTAACACTTCCCCGAAGCCTGACCCTCACACGTGCCCTAATCCTAACCCGTACGCTAACACTAACCCGCGCCCTCACACGCACGCTCCCCCTAAAGCGTTGCCGTACCCTCACCTGGACCCTAAACCGTCCCCGTCCCCTAACCCTAACCCTAGCCCGAACCCTAACCCTAACCCTTCCCCGAAGCCTGACCCTCACCCGTCCCCTAATCCTAACCCGTACGCTAACACTAACCCGCGCCCTCACACGCACGCTCCCCCTAAAGCGTTGCCGTACCCTCACCTGGACCCTAAACCGTCCCCGTCCCCTAACCCTAACCCTAGCCCGAACCCTAACCCTAACCCTTCCCCGAAGCCTGACCCTCACCCGTCCCCTAATCCTAACCCGTACGCTAACACTAACCCGCGCCCTCACACGCACGCTCCCCCTAAAGCGTTGCCGTACCCTCACCTGGACCCTAAACCGTCCCCGTCCCCTAATCCTAACATTAGCCTGAACCCTAACCTTAACCCTTCCCCGAAGCCTGACCCTCACCCGTCCCCTAATCCTAACCCGTACGCTAACACTAACCAGCGCCCTCACACGCACGAGCCCCCTAAGGCGTTGCCGTACCCTCACCTGGACCCTAAACCGTCCCCGTCCCCTAACCCTAACCATAGCCCGAACCATAACCCTAACACTTCCCCGAAGCCTGACCCTCACACGTGCCCTAATCCTAACCCGTACGCTAACACTAACCCGCACCCTCACACGCACGCTCCCCCTAAAGCGTTGCCGTACCCTCACCTGGACCCTAAACCGTCCCCGTCCCCTAACCCTAACCCTAGCCCGAACCCTAGCCCTAACCCTTCCCCGAAGCCTGACCCTCACCCGTCCCCTAATCCTTACCCGTACACTAACACGAACCCGCGCCCTCACCCGCAGGCTCCCCATAAAGCGTTGCCGTACCCTCACCTGGACCCTAAACCGTCCCCGTCCCCTAACCCTAACCCTAGCCCGAACCCTAACCCTAACCCTTCCCCAAAGCCTGACCCTCACCCGTCCCCTAATCCTAACCCGTACGCTAACAGTAACCCGCGCCCTCACACGCACGCTCCCCCTAAAGCGTTGCCGTACCCTCACCTGGACCCTAAACCGTCCCCTTCCCCTAACCCTAACCCTAGCCCGAACCCTAACCCTAACCCTTCCCCGAAGCCTGACCCTCACCCGTGCCCTAATCCTAACCCGTACGCTAACACTAACCCGCGCCCTCACACGCACGCTCCCCCTAAATCGTTGCCGTACCCTCACCTGTACCCTAAACCGTCCCCATCCCCTAACCGTAACCCTAGCCCGAAACCTAACCCTAACCCTTCCCCGAAACCTGACCCTCACACGTGCCCTAATCCTAACCCGTACGCTAACACTAACCCGCGCCCTCACTCGCACGCTCCCCCTAAAGCGTTGCCGTACCCTCACCTGGACCCTAAACCGTCCCCGTCCCCTAACCCTAACCCTAGCCCGAACCCTAACCCTAACCATTCCCCGAAGCCTGACCCTCACCCGTCCCCTAATCCTAACCCGTACGCTAACACTAAGCCGCGCCCTCACACGCACGCTCCCCCTAAAGCGTTGCCGTACCCTAACCTGGACCCTAAACCGTCCCCGTCCCCTAACCCTAACCCTAGCCCGATCCCTAACCCTAACCCTTCCCCGAAGCCTGACCCTCACCCGTCCCCTAATCCTAACCCGTACGCTAACACTAACCCGCGCCCTCACACGCACGCTCCCCCTAAAGCGTTGCCGTACCCTCACCTGGACCCTAAACCGTCCCCGTCCCCTAACCCTAGCCCGAACCCTAACCCTAACCCTTCCCCAAAGCCTGACCCTCACCCGTCCCCTAATCCTAACCCGTACGCTAACACTAACCCGCGCCCTCACACGCACGCTCCCCCTAAAGCGTTGCCGTACCCTCACCTGGACCCTAAACCGTCCCCTTCCCCTAAACCTAACCCTAGCCCGAACCCTAACCCTAACCCTTCCCCGAAGCCTGACCCTCACCCGTGCCCTAATCCTAACCCGTACGCTAACACTAACCCACGCCCTCACACGCACGCTTCCCCTAAAGCGTTGCCGTACCCTCACCTGGACCCTAAACCGTCCCCGTCCCCTAACCCTAACCCTAGCCCGAACCCTAACCCTAACCCTTCCCCGAAACCTGACCCTCACTCGTGCCCTAATCCTAACTCGTACGCTAACACTAACCCGCGCCCTCACACGCACGCTCCCCCTAAAGCGTTGCCGTACCCTCACCTGGACCCTAAACCGTCCCCGTCCCCTAACCCTAACCCTAGCCCGAACCCTAACCCTAACCCTTCCCCGAAGCCTGACCCTCACCCGTCCCCAAATCCTAACCCGAACGCTAACACTAACCCGCGCCCTCACACGCACGCTCCCCCTAAAGCGGTGCCATACCCTCACCTGAACCCTAAACCGTCCCCGTCCCCTAACCCTAACCCTATCCCGAACCCTTGCCCTAACCCTTCCCCGAAGCCTGACCCTCACCCGTCCCCTAATCCTAACCCGTACGCTAACACTAACCCGCGCCCTCACACGCATGCTCCCCCTAAAGCGTTGCCGTACCCTCACCTGGACCCTAAACCGTCCCTGTACCAAAACCCTAACCCTAGCCCGAACCCTAACCCTAACCCTTCCCCGAAGCCTGACCCTCACCCGTCCCCTAATCCTAACCCGTATGCTAACTCTAACCCGCGCCCTCACATGCACGCTCCCCCTAAAGCGTTGCCGTACCCTCACCTGGACCCTAAACCGTCCCCGTCCCCTAACCCTACCCCTAGACCGAACCCTAACCCTAACCCTTCCCCGAAGCCTGACCCTCACCCGTCCCCTAATCCTAACCCGTACGCTAACACTAACCCGCGCCCTCACACGCACGCTCCCCATAAAGCGTTGCCGTACCCTCACCTGGACCCTAAACCACCCCCGTCCCCTAACCCTAACCCTAGCCCGAACCCTAACCCTAACACTTCCCCGAAGCCTGACCCTCACCCGTGCCCTAATCCTAACCCGTACGCTAACACTAACCCGCGCCCTCACACGCACGCTCCCCCTAAAGCGTTGCCGTACCCTCACCTGGACCCTAAACCGTCCCCGTCCCCTAACCCTAGCCCGAACCCTAACCCTAACCCTTCCCCAAAGCCTGACCCTCACCCGTCCCCTAATCCTAACCCGTACGCTAACACTAACCCGCGCCCTCACACGCACGCTCCCCCTAAAGCGTTGCCGTACCCTCACCTGGACCCTAAACCGTCCCCGTCCACTAAACCTAACCCTAGCCCGAACCCTAACCCTAACCCTTCCCCGAAGCCTGACCCTCACCCGTGCCCTAATCCTAACCCGTACGCTAACACTAACCCACGCCCTCACACGCACGCTTCCCCTAAAGCGTTGCCGTACCCTCACCTGGACCCTAAACCGTCCCCGTCCCCTAACCCTAACCCTAGCCCGAACCCTAACCCTAACCCTTCCCCGAAGCCTGACCCTCACCCGTGCCCTAATCCTAACCCGTACGCTAACACTAACCCGCGCCCTCACAGGCACGCTCCCCCTAAAGCGTTGCCGTACCCTCACCTGGACCCTAAACCATCCCCGTCCCCTAACCCTAACTCTAGCCCGAACCCTAACCCTAACACTTCCCCGAAGCCTGACCCTCACCCGTGCCCTAATCCTAACCCGTACACTAACACTAACCCGCGCCCTCACACGCACGCTCCCCCTAAAGCGTTGCCGTACCCTCACCTGGACCCTAAACCGTCCCCGTCCCCTAACCCTAACCCTAGCCCGAACCCTAACCCTAACCCTTCCCCGAAGCCTGACCCTCACCCGTCCCCTAATCCTAACCCGTACGCTAACACTAACCCGCGCCCTCACACGCACGCTCCCCCTAAAGCGTTGCCGTACCCTCACCTGGACCCTAAACCGTCCCCGTCCCCTACCCCTAACCCTAGCCCGAACCCTAACCCTAACCCTTCCCCGAAGCCTGACCCTCACCCGTGCCCTAATCCTACCCCGTACGCTAACACTAACCCGCGCCCTCACACGCACGCTCCCCCTAAAGCGTTGCCGTACCCTCACCTGGACCCTAAACCGTTCCCGTCCCCTAACCCTAACCCTAGCCTGAACCCTAACCTTAACCCTTCCCCGAAGCCTGACCCTCACCCGTCCCCTAATCCTAACCCGTACGCTAACACTAACCAGCGCCCTCACACGCACGCGCCCGCTAAGGCGTTGCCGTACCCTCAGCTGGACCCTAAACCGTCCCCGTCCCCTAACCCTAACCGTAGCCCGAACCATAACCCTAACCCTTCCCCGAAGCCTGACCCTCACCCGTCCCCTAATCCTAACCCGTACGCTAACACTAACCCGCACCCTCACACGCACGCTCCCCCTAAAGCGTTGCCGTACCCTCACCTGGACCCTAAACCGTCCCCGTCCCCTAACCCTAACCCTAGCCTGAACCCTAGCCCTAACCCTTCCCCGAAGCCTGACCCTCACCCGTCCCCTAATCCTAACCCGTACACTAACACTAACCCGCGCCCTCACCCGCAGGCTCCCCATAAAGCGTTGCCATACCCTCACCTGGACCCTAAACCGTCCCCGTCCCCTAACCCTAACCGTAGCCCGAACCCTAACCCTAACCCTTCCCCGAAGCCTGACCCTCACCCGTCCCCTAATCCTAACCCGTACGCTAACAGGAACCCGCGCCCTCACACGCACGCTCCCCCTAAACCGTTGCCGTACCCTAACCTGGACCCTAAACCGTCCCCGTCCACTAAACCTAACCCTAGCCCGAACCCTAACCCTAACCCTTCCCCGAAGCCTGACCCTCACCCGTGCCCTAATCCTAACCCGTACGCTAACACTAACCCGCGCCCTCACACACACGCTCCCCCTAAAGCGTTGCCGTACCCTCACCTGGACCCTAAACCATCCCCATTCCCTAACCGTAACCCTAGCCCGAACCCTAACCCTAACCCTTCCCCGAAGCCTGACCCTCACACGTGCCCTAATCCTAACCCGTACGTTAACACTAACCCGCGCCCTCACACGCACGCTCCCCCTAAAGCGTTGCCGTACCCTCACCTGGACCCTAAACCGTCCCCGTCCCCTAACCCTAACCCTAGCCCGAACCCTAACCCTAACCCTTCCCCGAAGCCTGACCCTCACCCGTGCCCTAATCCTAACCCGTACACTAACACTAACCCGCGCCCTCACACGCACGCTCCCCCTAAAGCGTTGCCGTACCCTCACCTGGACCCTAAACCGTCCCCGTCCCCTAACCCTAACCCTAGCCCAAACCCTAACCCTAACCCTTCCCCGAAGCCTGACCCTCACCCGTCCCCTAATCCTAACCCGTACGCTAACACTAACCCGCGCCCTCACACGCACGCTCCCCCTAAAGCGTTGCCGTACCCTCACCTGGACCCTAAACCGTCCCCGTCCCCTAACCCTAACCCTAGCCCGAACCCTAACCCTAAACCTTCCCCGAAGCCTGACCCTCACCTGTCCCATAATCCTAACCCGTACGCTAACACTAACCCGCGCCCTCACACGCACTTTCCCCCTAAAGCGTTGCCGTACCCTCACCTGGACCCTAAACCGTCCCCGTCCCCTAACCCTAACCCTAGCCCGAACCCTAACCCTAACCCTTCCCCGAAGCCTGACCGTCACCCGTCCCCTAATCCTAACCCGTACGCTAACACTAACCCGCGCCCTCACACGCACGCTCCCCCTAAAGCGTTACCGTACCCTCATCTGGACCCTAAACCGTCCCCGTCCCCTAACCCTAACCCTAGCCCGAACCCTAACCCTAACACTTCCCCGAAGCCTGACCCTCACCCGTCCCCTAATCCTAACCCGTACCATAACACTAACCTGCGCCCTCACACGCACGCTCCCCCTAAAGCGTTGCCGTACCCTCACCTGGACCCTAAACCGTCCCCGTCCCCTAACCCTAACCCTAGCCCGAACCCTAGCCCTAACCCTTCCCCGTAGCCTGACCCTCACCCGTCCCCTAATCCTAACCCGTACGCTAACACTAACCCGTGCCCTCACACGCACGCTCCCCCTAAAGCGTTGCCGTACCCTCACCTGGACCTAAACTGTCCCCGTCCCCTAACCCTAACCCTAGCCCGAACCCTATCCCTAACCCTTCCCTGAAGCCTGACCCTCACCCGTACCCTAATCCTAACCCGTACGCTAACACTAACCCGCGCCCTCACACGCACGCTCCCCCTAAAGCGTTGCCGTACCCTCACCTGGACCCTAAACCGTCCCCGTCCCCTAACCCTAACCCTAGCCCGAACCCTAACCCTAACCCTTCCCCGAAGCCTGACCCTCACCCGTCCCCTAATCCTAACCCGTACGCTAACAGTAACCCGCGCCCTCACACGCACTTCTCCCTAAAGCGTTGCCTTACCCTCACCTGGACCCTAAACCGTCCCCGTCCCCTAACCCTAACCGAAGCCCGAACCCTAAACCTAACCCTTCCCCGAAGCCTGACCCTCACACGTTCCCTAATCCTAACCCGTACGCTAACACTAACCCGCGCCCTCACACGCACGCTCCCCCTAAAGCGTTGCCGTACCCTCACCTGGACCCTAAACCGTCCCCGTCCCCTAACCCTAACCCTAGCCCGAACCCTAACCCTAACCCTTCCCCGAAGCCTGACCCTCACCCGTCCCCTAATCCTAACCCGTACGCTAACACTAACCCGCGCCCTCACACGCACGCTCCCCCTAAAGCGTTGCCGTACCCTCACCTGGACCCTAAACCGTCCCCGTCCCCTAACCCTAACCCTAGCCCGAACCCTAACCCTAACACTTCCCCTAAGCCTGACCCTCACCCGTCCCCTAATCCTAACCCGTACGCTAACACTAACCCGTGCCCTCACACGCATGCTCCCCCTAAAGCGTTGCCGTACCCTCACCTGGACCCTAAACCGTCCCCGTCCCCTAACCCTAACCCTAGCCCGAACCCTAACCCTAACCCTTCCCCGAAGCCTGACCCTCACCCGTCCCCTAATCCTAACCCGTACGCTAACACTAACCCACGCCCTCACACGCAGGCTCCCCCTAAAGCGTTGCCGTACCCTCACCTGGACCCTAAACCGTCCCCGTCCCCTAACCCTAACCCTAGCCCGAACCCTAACCCTAACACTTCCCCGAAGCCTGACCCTCACCCGTCCCCTCATCCTAACCCGTACGCTAACAGTAACCCACGCCCTCACACGCACGCTCCCCCTAAAGCGTTGCCGTACCCTCACCTGGACCCTAAACCGTCCCCGTCCCCTAACCCTAACCCTAGCCCAAACCCTAACCCTAACCCTTCCCCGAAGCCTGACCCTCACCCGTCCCCTAATCCTAACCCGTATGCTAACACTAACCCGCGCCCTCACACGCACGCTCCCCCTAAAGCGTTGCCGTACCCTCACCTGGACCCTAAACCGTCCCCGTCCCCTAACCCTAACCCTAGCCCGAACCCTAACCCTAACCCTTCCCCGAAGCCTGACCCTCACCCGTCCCCTAATCCTAACCCGTACGCTAACACTAACCCGCTCCCTCACACGCACGCTCCCCCTAAAGCGATGCCGTACCCTCACCTGGACCCTAAGCCGTCCCCTTCCCCTAACCCTAACCCTAGCCCGAACCCTAACCCTAACCCTTCCCCGAAGCCTGACCCTCACCCGTGCCCTAATCCTAACCCGTACGCTAACACTAACCCGCGCCCTCACACGCACGCTCCCCCTAAAGCGATGCCGTACCCTCACCTGGACCCTAAACCGTCCCCGTCCCCTAACCCTAACCCTAGCCCGAACCCTAACCCTAACCCTTCCCCGAAGCCTGACCCTCACCCGTGCCCTAATCCTAACCCATACGCTAACACTAACCCGCGCCCTCACACGCACGCTCCCCCTAAAGCGTTGCCGAACCCTCACCTGGACCCTAAACCGTCCCCGTCCCCTAACCCTAACCCTAGCCCGAACCCTAACCCTAACCCTTCCCCGAAGCCTGACCCTCACCCGTGCCCTAATCCTAACCAGTACGCTAACACTAACCCGCGCCCTCACACGCACGCTCCCCCTAAAGCGTTGCCGTACCCTCACCTGGACCCTAAACCGTCCCCGTCCCCTAACCCTAACCCTAGCCCGAACCCTAACCCTAACCCTTCCCCGAAGCCTGACCCTCACCCGTCCCCTAATCCTAACCCGTACGCTAACACTAACCCGCGCCCTCACACGCACGCTCCCCCTAAAGCGTTGCCATACCCTCACCTGGACCCTAAACCGTCCCCGTCCCCTAACCCTAACCCTAGCCCGAACCCTAACCCTAACCCTTCCCCGAAGCCTGACCCTCACCCGTCCCCTATTCCTAACCCGTACGCTAACACTAACCCGCGCCCTCACACGCACGCTCCCCCTAAAGCGTTGCCGTACCCTCACCTGGACCCTAAACCGTCCCCGTCCCCTAACCCTAACCCTAGCCCGAACCCTAACCCTAACCCTTCCCCGAAGCCTGACCCTCACCCGTCCCCTAATCCTAACCCGTACGCTAACACTAACCCGCGCCCTCACACGCACGCTCCCCCTAAAGCGTTGCCGTACCCTCACCTGGACCCTAAACCGTCCCCGTCCCCTAACCCTAACCCTAGCCCGAACCCTAACCCTAATCCTTCCCCGAAGCCTGACCCTCACCCGTGCCCTAATCCTAACCCGTACGCTAACACTAACCCGCGCCCTCACACGCACGCTCCCCCTAAAGCGTTGCCGTACCCTCACCTGGACCCTAAACCGTCCCCGTCCCCTAACCCTAACCCTAGCCCGAACCCTAACCCTAACCCTTCCCCGAAGCCTGACCCTCACCCGTCCCCTAATCCTAACCCGTACGCTAACACTAACCCACGCCCTCACACGCAGGCTCCCCCTAAAGCGTTGCCGTACCCTCACCTGGACCCTAAACCGTCCCCGTCCCCTAACCCTAACCCTAGCCCGAACCCTAACACTAACACTTCCCCGAAGCCTGACCCTCACCCGTCCCCTCATCCTAACCCGTACGCTAACACTAACCCACGCCCTCACACGCACGCTCCCCCTAAAGCGTTGCCGTACCCTCACCTGGACCCTAAACCGTCCCCGTCCACTAACCCTAACCCTAGCCCGAACCCTAACCCTAACCCTTCCCCGAAGCCTGACCCTCACCCGTCCCCTAATCCTAACTCGTACGCTAACACTAACCCGCGCCCTCACACGCACGCTCCCCCTAAAGCGTTGCCGTACCCTCACCTGGACCCTAAACCGTCCCCGTCCCCTAACCCTAACCCTAGCCCGAACCCTAACCCTAACCCTTCCCCGAAGCCTGACCCTCACCCGTCCCCTAATCCTAACCCGTACGCTAACACTAACCCGCGCCCTCACACGCACGCTCCCCCTAAAGCGATGCCGTACCCTCACCTGGACCCTAAGCCGTCCCCTTCCCCTAACGCTAACCCTACCCCGAACCCTAACCCTAACCCTTCCCCGAAGCCTGACCCTCACCCGTGCCCTAATCCTAACCCGTACGCTAACACTAACCCGCGCCCTCACACGCACGCTCCCCCTAAAGCGTTCCCGTACCCTCATCTGGACCCTAAACCGTCCCCTTCCCCTAACCCTAACCCTAGCCCGAACCCTAACCCTAACACTTCCCCGAAGCCTGACCCTCACCCGTCCCCTAATCCTAACCCGTACCATAACACTAACCTGCGCCCTCACACGCACGCTCCCCCTAAAGCATTGCCGTACCCTCACCTGGACCCTAAACCGTCCCCGTCCCCTAACCCTAACCCTAGCCCGAACCCTAGCCCTAACCCTTCCCCGTAGCCTGACCCTCACCCGTCCCCTAATCCTAACCCGTACGCTAACACTAACCCGTGCCCTCACACGCACGCTCCCCCTAAAGCGTTGCCGTACCCTCACCTGGACCTAAACTGTCCCCGTCCCCTAACCCTAACCCTAGCCCGAACCCTATCCCTAACCCTTCCCTGAATCCTGACCCTCACCCGTACCCTAATCCTAACCCGTACGCTAACACTAACCCGCGCCCTCACACGCACGCTCCCCCTAAAGCGTTGCCGTACCCTCACCTGGACCCTAAACCGTCCCCGTCCCCTAACCCTAACCCTAGCCCGAACCCTAACCCTAACCCTTCCCCGAAGCCTGACCCTCACCCGTCCCCTAATCCTAACCCGTACGCTAACAGTAACCCGCGCCCTCACACGCACTTCTCCCTAAAGCGTTGCCTTACACTCACCTGGACCCTAAACCGTCCCCGTCCCCTAACCCTAACCGAAGCCCGAACCCTAACCCTAACCCTTCCCCGAAGCCTGACCCTCACACGTTCCCTAATCCTAACCCGTACGCTAACACTAACCCGCGCCCTCACACGCACGCTCCCCCTAAAGCGTTGCCGTACCCTCACCTGGACCCTAAACCGTCCCCGTCCCCTAACCCTAACCCTAGCCCGAACCCTAACCCTAACACTTCCCCGAAGCCTGACCCTCACCCGTCCCCTAATCCTAACCCATATGCTAACACTAACCCGCGCCCTCACACGCACGCTCCCCCTAAAGCGTTGCCGTACCCTCACCTGGACCCTAAACCGTCCCCGTCCCCTAACCCTAACCCTAGCCCAAATCCTAACCCTAACCCTTCCCCGAAGCCTGACCCTCACCCGTCCCCTAATCCTAACCCGTACGCTAACACTAACCCGCGCCCTCACACGCACGCTCCCCCTAAAGCGTTGCCGTACCCTCACCTGGACCCTAAACCGTCCCCGTCCCCTAACCCTAACCCTAGCCCGAACCCTAACCCTAAAACTTCCCCGAAGCCTGACCCTCACCTGTCCCCTAATCCTAACCCGTACGCTAACACTAACCCGCGCCCTCACACGCACGCTCCCCCTAAAGCGTTGCCGTACCCTCACCTGGACCCTAAACCGTCCCCGTCCCCTAACCCTAACCCTAGCCCGAACCCTAACCCTAACCATTCCCCGAAGCCTGACCATCACCCGTCCCCTAATCCTAACCCGTACGCTAACACTAACCCTCGCCCTCACACGCACGCTCCCCCTAAAGCGTTCCCGTACCCTCATCTGGACCCTAAACCGTCCCCGTCCCCTAACTCTAACCCTAGCCCGAACCCTAACCCTAACACTTCCCCGAAGCCTGACCCTCACCCGTGCCCTAAGCCTAACCCGTACGCTAACACTAACCCGCGCCCTCACACGCACGCTCCCCATAAAGCGTTGCCGTACCCTCACCTGGACCCTGAACCGTCCCCGTCCCCTAACCCTAACCCTAGCCCGAACCCTAACCCTAACCCTTCCCCGAAGCCTGACCCTCACTCGTGCCCTAATCCTAACCCGTACGCTAACACTAACCCGCGCCCTCACACGCACGCTCCCCCTAAAGCGTTGCCGTACCCTCACCTGGACCCTGAACCGTCCCCGTACCCTAACCCTAACCCTAGCCCGAACCCTAACCCTAACCCTTCCCCAAAGCCTGACCCTCCCAGTCCCCTAATCCTAACCCGTACGCTAACACTAACCCGCGCCCTCACACGGACGCTCCCCCTAAAGCGTTGCCGTACCCTCACCTGGACCCTAAACCGTCCCCGTCCCCTAACCCTAACCCTAGCCCGAACCCTAACCCTAACCCTTCCCCGAAGCCTGACCCTCACCTGTCCCCTAATCCTAACCCGTACGCTAACACTAACCCGCGCCCTCACATGCACGCTCCCCCTAAAGCGTTGCCGTACCCTCACCTGGACCCTAAACCGTCCCCGTCCCCTAACCCTAACCCTAGCCCGAACCCTAACCCTAACCCTTCCCCGAAGCCTGACCGACACCCGTCCCCTAATCCTAACACGTACGCTAACACTAACCCGTGCCCTCACACGCACGCTCCCCCTAAAGCGTTCCCGTACCCTCATCTGCACCCTAAACCGTCCCCGTCCCCTAACCCTAACCCTAGCCCGAACCCTAACCCTAACCCTTCCCCGAAGCCTGACCCTCACCCGTCCCCTAATCCTAACCCGTACGCTAACACTAACCCGTGCCCTCACACGCACGCTCCCCCTAAAGCGTTGCCGTACCCTCACCTGGACCCTAAACCGTCCCCCTTCCCCTAACCCTAACCCTAGCCCGAACCCTAACCCTAACCCTTCCCCGAAGCCTCACCGTCACCCGTCCCCTAATCCTAACCTGTACGCTAACACTAACCCGCGCCCTCACACACACGTTCCCCCTAAAGCGTTGCCGTACCCTCACCTGGACCCTAAACCGTCCCCGTCCCCTAACCCTAACCCTAGCCCGAACCCTAACCCTAACCCTTCCCCGAAGCCTGACCCTCACCCGTCCCCTAATCCTAACCCGTACGCTAACACTAACCCGCGCCCTCACACGCACGCTCCCCCTAAAGCGTTGCCGTACCCTCACCTGGACCCTAAACCGTCCCCGTCCCCTAACCCTAACCCTAGCCCGAACCCTAACCCTAACCCTTCCCCGAAGCCTGACCCTCACCCGTCCCCTATTCCTAACCCGTACGCTAACACTAACCCGCGCCCTCACACGCACGCTCCCCCTAAAGCGTTGCCGTACCCTCACCTGGACCCTAAACCGTCCCCGTCCCCTAACCCTAACCCTAGCCCGAACCCTAACCCTAACCCTTCCCCGAAGCCTGACCCTCACCCGTCCCCTAATCCTAACCCGTACGCTAACACTAACCCGCGCCCTCACACGCACGCTCCCCCTAAAGCGTTGCCGTACCCTCACCTGGACCCTAAACCGTCCCCGTCCCCTAACCCTAACCCTAGCCCGAACCCTAACCCTAATCCTTCCCCGAAGCCTGACCCTCACCCGTGCCCTAATCCTAACCCGTACGCTAACACTAACCCGCGCCCTCACACGCACGCTCCCCCTAAAGCGTTGCCGTACCCTCACCTGGACCCTAAACCGTCCCCGTCCCCTAACACTAACCCTAGCCCGAACCCTAACCCTAACCCTTCCCCGAAGACTGACCCTCACCCGTCCCCTAATCCTAAACCGTACGCTAACACTAAACCGCGCCCTCACACGCACGCTCCCCCTAAAGCGTTGCCGTACCCTCACCTGGACCCTAAACCGTCCCCGTCCCCTAACCCTAACCCTAGCCCGAACCCTAACCCTAACCCTTCCCTGAAGCCTGACCCTCACCCGTCCCCTAATCCTAACCCGTACGCTAACACTAACCCGCGCCCTCACACGCACGCTCCCCCTAAAGCGTTGCCGTACCCTCACCTGGACCCTAAACCGTCCCCGTCCCCTAACCCTAACCCTAGCCCGAACCCTAACCCTAACCCTTCCCCGAAGCCTGACCCTCACCCGTCCCCTAATCCTAACCCGTACGCTAACACT
Source organism: Stenella coeruleoalba (assembly GCF_951394435.1). NCBI lineage: Eukaryota > Metazoa > Chordata > Mammalia > Artiodactyla > Delphinidae > Stenella > Stenella coeruleoalba. The sequence goes on from NW_027646310.1 coordinate 58,860, forward strand.
AACCCGCGCCCTCACACGCACGCTCCCCCTAAAGCGTTGCCGTACCCTCACCTGGACCCTAAACCGTCCCCGTCCCCTAACCCTAACCCTAGCCCGAACCCTAACCCTAACCCTTCCCCTAAGCCTGACCCTCACCCGTCCCCTAATCCTAACCCGTACGCTAACACTAACCCGCGCCCTCACACGCATGCTCCCCCTAAAGCGTTGCCGTACCCTCACCTGGACCCTAAACCGTCCCCGTCCCCTAACCCTAACCCTAGCCCGAACCCTAACCCTAACCCTTCCCCGAAGCCTGACCCTCACCCGTCCCCTAATCCTAACCCGTACGCTAACACTAACACACGCCCTCACACGCAGGCTCCCCCTAAAGCGTTGCCGTACCCTCACCTGGACCCTAAACCGTCCCCGTCCCCTAACCCTAACCCTAGCCCGAACCCTAACCCTAACACTTCCCCGAAGCCTGACCCTCACCCGTCCCCTCATCCTAACCCGTACGCTAACACTAACCCACGCCCTCACACGCACGCTCCCCCTAAAGCGTTGCCGTACCCTCACCTGGACCCTAAACCGTCCCCGTCCCCTAACCCTAACCCTAGCCCAAATCCTAACCCTAACCCTTCCCCGAAGCCTGACCCTCACCCGTCCCCTAATCCTAACCCGTACGCTAACACTAACCCGCGCCCTCACACGCACGCTCCCCCTAAAGCGTTGCCGTACCCTCACCTGGACCCTAAACCGTCCCCGTCCCCTAACCCTAACCCTAGCCCGAACCCTAACCCTAAAACTTCCCCGAAGCCTGACCCTCACCTGTCCCCTAATCCTAACCCGTACGCTAACACTAACCCGCGCCCTCACACGCACGCTCCCCCTAAAGCGTTGCCGTACCCTCACCTGGACCCTAAACCGTCCCCGTCCCCTAACCCTAACCCTAGCCCGAACCCTAACCCTAACCCTTCCCCGAAGCCTGACCCTCACCCGTCCCCTAATCCTAACCCGTACGCTAACACTAACCCTCGCCCTCACACGCACGCTCCCCCTAAAGCGTTCCCGTACCCTCATCTGGACCCTAAACCGTCCCCGTCCCCTAACTCTAACCCTAGCCCGAACCCTAACCCTAACACTTCCCCGAAGCCTGACCCTCACCCGTGCCCTAAGCCTAACCCGTACGCTAACACTAACCCGCGCCCTCACACGCACGCTCCCCATAAAGCGTTGCCGTACCCTCACCTGGACCCTGAACCGTCCCCGTCCCCTAACCCTAACCCTAGCCCGAACCCTAACCCTAACCCTTCCCCGAAGCCTGACCCTCACTCGTGCCCTAATCCTAACCCGTACGCTAACACTAACCCGCGCCCTCACACGCACGCTCCCCCTAAAGCGTTGCCGTACCCTCACCTGGACCCTGAACCGTCCCCGTACCCTAACCCTAACCCTAGCCCGAACCCTAACCCTAACCCTTCCCCAAAGCCTGACCCTCCCAGTCCCCTAATCCTAACCCGTACGCTAACACTAACCCGCGCCCTCACACGGACGCTCCCCCTAAAGCGTTGCCGTACCCTCACCTGGACCCTAAACCGTCCCCGTCCCCTAACCCTAACCCTAGCCCGAACCCTAACCCTAACCCTTCCCCGAAGCCTGACCCTCACCTGTCCCCTAATCCTAACCCGTACGCTAACACTAACCCGCGCCCTCACATGCACGCTCCCCCTAAAGCGTTGCCGTACCCTCACCTGGACCCTAAACCGTCCCCGTCCCCTAACCCTAACCCTAGCCCGAACCCTAACCCTAACCCTTCCCCGAAGCCTGACCGACACCCGTCCCCTAATCCTAACACGTACGCTAACACTAACCCGTGCCCTCACACGCACGCTCCCCCTAAAGCGTTCCCGTACCCTCATCTGCACCCTAAACCGTCCCCGTCCCCTAACCCTAACCCTAGCCCGAACCCTAACCCTAACCCTTCCCCGAAGCCTGACCCTCACCCGTCCCCTAATCCTAACCCGTACGCTAACACTAACCCGTGCCCTCACACGCACGCTCCCCCTAAAGCGTTGCCGTACCCTCACCTGGACCCTAAACCGCCCCCTTCCCCTAACCCTAACCCTAGCCCGAACCCTAACCCTAACCCTTCCCCGAAGCCTCACCGTCACCCGTCCCCTAATCCTAACCTGTACGCTAACACTAACCCGCGCCCTCACACACACGTTCCCCCTAAAGCGTTGCCGTACCCTCACCTGGACCCTAAACCGTCCCCGTCCCCTAACCCTAACCCTAGCCCGAACCCTAACCCTAACCCTTCCCCGAAGCCTGACCCTCACCCGTCCCCTAATCCTAACCCGTACGCTAACACTAACCCGCGCCCTCACACGCACGCTCCCCCTAAAGCGTTGCCGTACCCTCACCTGGACCCTAAACCGTCCCCGTCCCCTAACCCTAACCCTAGCCCGAACCCTAACCCTAACCCTTCCCCGAAGCCTGACCCTCACCCGTCCCCTATTCCTAACCCGTACGCTAACACTAACCCGCGCCCTCACACGCACGCTACCCCTAAAGCGTTGCCGTACCCTCACCTGGACCCTAAACCGTCCCCGTCCCCTAACCCTAACCCTAGCCCGAACCCTAACCCTAACCCTTCCCCGAAGCCTGACCCTCACCCGTCCCCTAATCCTAACCCGTACGCTAACACTAACCCGCGCCCTCACACGCACGCTCCCCCTAAAGCGTTGCCGTACCCTCACCTGGACCCTAAACCGTCCCCGTCCCCTAACCCTAACCCTAGCCCGAACCCTAACCCTAATACTTCCCCGAAGCCTGACCCTCACCCGTGCCCTAATCCTAACCCGTACGCTAACACTAACCCGCGCCCTCACACGCACGCTCCCCCTAAAGCGTTGCCGTACCCTCACCTGGACCCTAAACCGTCCCCGTCCCCTAACACTAACCCTAGCCCGAACCCTAACCCTAACCCTTCCCCGAAGACTGACCCTCACCCGTCCCCTAATCCTAAACCGTACGCTAACACTAACCCGCGCCCTCACACACACGCTCCCCCTAAAGCGTTGCCGTACCCTCACCTGGACCCTAAACCGTCCCCGTCCCCTAACCCTAACCCTAGCCCGAACCCTAACCCTAACCCTTCCCTGAAGCCTGACCCTCACCCGTCCCCTAATCCTAACCCGTACGCTAACACTAACCTGCGCCCTCACACGCACGCTCCCCCTAAAGCGTTGCCGTACCCTCACCTGGACCCTAAACCGTCCCCGTCCCCTAACCCTAACCCTAGCCCGAACCCTAACCCTAACCCTTCCCCGAAGCCTGACCCTCACCCGTCCCCTAATCCTAACCCGTACGCTAACACTAACCCGCGCCCTCACACGCACGCTCCCCCTAAAGCGTTGCCGTACCCTCACCTGGACCCTAAACCGTCCCCGTCCCCTAACCCTAACCCTAGCCCGAACCCTAACCCTAACCCTTCCCCTAAGCCTGACCCTCACCCGTCCCCTAATCCTAACCCGTACGCTAACACTAACCCGCGCCCTCACACGCATGCTCCCCCTAAAGCGTTGCCGTACCCTCACCTGGACCCTAAACCGTCCCCGTCCCCTAACCCTAACCCTAGCCCGAACCCTAACCCTAACCCTTCCCCGAAGCCTGACCCTCACCCGTCCCCTAATCCTAACCCGTACGCTAACACTAACCCACGCCCTCACACGCAGGCTCCCCCTAAAGCGTTGCCGTACCCTCACCTGGACCCTAAACCGTCCCCGTCCCCTAACCCTAACCCTAGCCCGAACCCTAACCCTAACACTTCCCCGAAGCCTGACCCTCACCCGTCCCCTCATCCTAACCCGTACGGTAACACTAACCCACGCCCTCACACGCACGCTCCCCCTAAAGCGTTGCCGTACCCTCACCTGGACCCTAAACCGTCCCCGTCCCCTAACCCTAACCCTAGCCCGAACCCTAACCCTAACCCTTCCCCGAAGCCTGACCCTCACCCGTCCCCTAATCCTAACCCGTACGCTAACACTAACCCGCGCCCTCACACGCACGCTCCCCCTAAAGCGTTGCCGTACCCTCACCTGGACCCTAAACCGTCCCCGTCCCCTAACCCTAACCCTAGCCCGAACCCTAACCCTAACCCTTCCCCGAAGCCTGACCCTCACCCGTCCCCTATTCCTAACCCGTACGCTAACACTAACCCGCGCCCTCACACGCACGCTCCCCCTAAAGCGTTGCCGTACCCTCACCTGGACCCTAAACCGTCCCCGTCCCCTAACCCTAACCCTAGCCCGAACCCTAACCCTAACCCTTCCCCGAAGCCTGACCCTCACCCGTCCCCTAATCCTAACCCGTACGCTAACACTAACCCGCGCCCTCACACGCACGCTCCCCCTAAAGCGTTGCCGTACCCTCACCTGGACCCTAAACCGTCCCCGTCCCCTAACCCTAACCCTAGCCCGAACCCTAACCCTAATCCTTCCCCGAAGCCTGACCCTCACCCGTGCCCTAATCCTAACCCGTACGCTAACACTAACCCGCGCCCTCACACGCACGCTCCCCCTAAAGCGTTGCCGTACCCTCACCTGGACCCTAAACCGTCCCCGTCCCCTAACCCTAACCCTAGCCCGAACCCTAACCCTAACCCTTCCCCGAAGCCTGACCCTCACCCGTCCCCTAATCCTAAACCGTACGCTAACACTAACCCGCGCCCTCACACACACGCTCCCCCTAAAGCGTTGCCGTACCCTCACCTGGACCCTAAACCGTCCCCGTCCCCTAACCCTAACCCTAGCCCGAACCCTAACCCTAACCCTTCCCCGAAGCCTGACCCTCACCCGTCCCCTAATCCTAACCCGTACGCTAACACTAACCCGCGCCCTCACACGCACGCTCCCCCTAAAGCGTTGCCGTACCCTCACCTGGACCCTAAACCGTCCCCGTCCCCTAACCCTAACCCTAGCCCGAACCCTAACCCTAACCCTTCCCCGAAGCCTGACCCTCACCCGTCCCCTAATCCTAACCCGTACGCTAACACTAACCCGCGCCCTCACACGCACGCTCCCCCTAAAGCGTTGCCGTACCCTCACCTGGACCCTAAACCGTCCCCGTCCCCTAACCCTAACCCTAGCCCAAACCCTAACCCTAACCCTTCCCCTAAGCCTGACCCTCACCCGTCCCCTAATCCTAACCCGTACGCTAACACTAACCCGCGCCCTCACACGCACGCTCCTCCTAAAGCGTTGCCGTACCCTCACCTGGACCCTAAACCGTCCCCGTCCCCTAACCCTAACCCTAGCCCGAACCCTAACCCTAACCCTTCCCCGAAGCCTGACCCTCACCCGTCCCCTAATCCTAACCCGTACGCTAACACTAACCCACGCCCTCACACGCAGGCTCCCCCTAAAGCGTTGCCGTACCCTCACCTGGACCCTAAACCGTCCCCGTCCCCTAACCCTAACCCTAGCCCGAACCCTAACCCTAACACTTCCCCGAAGCCTGACCCTCACCCGTCCCCTCATCCTAACCCGTACGCTAACACTAACCCACGCCCTCACACGCACGCTCCCCCTAAAGCGTTGCCGTACCCTCACCTGGACCCTAAACCGTCCCCGTCCCCTAACCCTAACCCTAGCCCGAACCCTAACCCTAACCCTTCCCCGAAGCCTGACCCTCACCCGTCCCCTAATCCTAACCCGTACGCTAACACTAACCCGCGCCCTCACACGCACGCTCCCCCTAAAGCGTTGCCGTACCCTCACCTGGACCCTAAACCGTCCCCGTCCCCTAACCCTAACCCTAGCCCGAACCCTAACCCTAACCCTTCCCCGAAGCCTGACCCTCACCCGTCCCCTAATCCTAACCCGTACGCTAACACTAACCCGCGCCCTCACACGCACGCTCCCCCTAAAGCGATGCCGTACCCTCACCTGGACCTTAAACCGTCCCTGTCCCCTAACCCTAACCCTAGCCCGAACCCTAACCCTAACCCTTCCCCGAAGCCTGACCCTCACTCGTCCCCTAATCCTAACCCGTACGCTAACACTAACCCGCGCCCTCACACACATGCTCCCCATAAAGCGTTGCCGTACCCTCACCTGGACCCTAAACCGTCCCTGTACCCTAACCCTAACCCTAGCCCGAACCCTAACCCTAACCCTTCCCCGAAGCCTGACCCTCACCCGTCCCATAATCTTAACCCGTACGCTACCACTAACCCGCGCCCTCACACGCACGCTCCCCCTAAAGCGTTGCCGTACCCTCACCTGGACCCTAAACTGTCCCCGTCCCCTAACACTAACCTTAGCCCGAACCCTAACCCTAACCCTTCACCGAAGCCTGACCCTCACCCGTGCCCTAATCCTAACCCGTACGCTAACACTAACCCGCGCCCTCACACGCACGCTCCCCCTAAAGCGTTGCCGTACCCTCACCTGGACCCTAAACCGTCCCCGTCCCCTAACACTAACCCTAGCCCGAACCCTAACCCTAACCCTTCCCCGAAGACTGACCCTCACCCGTCCCCTAATCCTAAACCGTACGCTAACACTAACCCGCGCCCTCACACACACGCTCCCCCTAAAGCGTTGCCGTACCCTCACCTGGACCCTAAACCGTCCCCGTCCCCTAACCCTAACCCTAGCCCGAACCCTAACCCTAACCCTTCCCTGAAGCCTGACCCTCACCCGTCCCCTAATCCTAACCCGTACGCTAACACTAACCCGCGCCCTCACACGCACGCTCCCCCTAAAGCGTTGCCGTACCCTCACCTGGACCCTAAACCGTCCCCGTCCCCTAACCCTAACCCTAGCCCGAACCCTAACCCTAACCCTTCCCCGAAGCCTGACCCTCACCCGTCCCCTAATCCTAACCCGTACGCTAACACTAACCCGCGCCCTCACACGCACGCTCCCCCTAAAGCGTTGCCGTACCCTCACCTGGACCCTAAACCGTCCCCGTCCCCTAACCCTAACCCTAGCCCGAACCCTAACCCTAACCCTTCCCCTAAGCCTGACCCTCACCCGTCCCCTAATCCTAACCCGTACGCTAACACTAACCCGCGCCCTCACACGCATGCTCCCCCTAAAGCGTTGCCGTACCCTCACCTGGACCCTAAACCGTCCCCGTCCCCTAACCCTAACCCTAGCCCGAACCCTAACCCTAACCCTTCCCCGAAGCCTGACCCTCACCCGTCCCCTAATCCTAACCCGTACGCTAACACTAACCCACGCCCTCACACGCAGGCTCCCCCTAAAGCGTTGCCGTACCCTCACCTGGACCCTAAACCGTCCCCGTCCCCTAACCCTAACCCTAGCCCGAACCCTAACCCTAACACTTCCCCGAAGCCTGACCCTCACCCGTCCCCTCATCCTAACCCGTACGCTAACACTAACCCACGCCCTCACACGCACGCTCCCCCTAAAGCGTTGCCGTACCCTCACCTGGACCCTAAACCGTCCCCGTCCCCTAACCCTAACCCTAGCCCGAACCCTAACCCTAACCCTTCCCCGAAGCCTGACCCTCACCCGTCCCCTAATCCTAACCCGTACGCTAACACTAACCCGCGCCCTCACACGCACGCTCCCCCTAAAGCGTTGCCGTACCCTCACCTGGACCCTAAACCGTCCCCGTCCCCTAACCCTAACCCTAGCCCGAACCCTAACCCTAACCCTTCCCCGAAGCCTGACCCTCACCCGTCCCCTCATCCTAACCCGTACGCTAACACTAACCCGCTCCCTCACACGCACGCTCCCCCTAAAGCGATGCCGTACCCTCACCTGGACCCTAAGCCGTCCCCTTCCCCTAACCCTAATCCTAGCCCGAACCCTAACCCTAACCCTTCCCCGAAGCCTGACCCTCACCCGTGCCCTAATCCTAACCCGTACGCTAACACTAACCCGCGCCCTCACACGCACGCTCCCCCTAAAGCAATGCCGTACCCTCACCTGGACCCTAAACCGTCCCCGTCCCCTAACCCTAACCCTAGCCCGAACCCTAACCCTAACCCTTCCCCGAAGCCTGACCCTCACCCGTGCCCTAATCCTAACCCATACGCTAACACTAACCCGCGCCCTCACACGCACGCTCCCCCTAAAGCGTTGCCGAACCCTCACCTGGACCCTAAACCGTCCCCGTCCCCTAACCCTAATGCTAGCCCGAACCCTAACCCTAACCCTTCCCCGAAGCCTGACCCTCACCCGTGCCCTAATCCTAACCAGTACGCTAACACTAACCCGCGCCCTCACACGCACGCTCCCCCTAAAGCGTTGCCGTACCCTCACCTGGACCCTAAACCGTCCCCGTCCCCTAACCCTAACCCTAGCCCGAACCCTAACCCTAACCCTTCCCCGAAGCCTGACCCTCACCCGTCCCCTAATCCTAACCCGTACGCTAACACTAACCCGCGCCCTCACACGCACGCTCCCCCTAAAGCGTTGCCGTACCCTCACCTGGACCCTAAACCGTCCCCGTCCCCTAACCCTAACCCTAGCCCGAACCCTAACCCTAACCCTTCCCCGAAGCCTGACCCTCACCCGTCCCCTATTCCTAACCCGTACGCTAACACTAACCCGCGCCCTCACACGCACGCTCCCCCTAAAGCGTTGCCGTACCCTCACCTGGACCCTAAACCGTCCCCGTCCCCTAACCCTAACCCTAGCCCGAACCCTAACCCTAACCCTTCCCCGAAGCCTGACCCTCACCCGTCCCCTAATCCTAACCCGTACGCTAACACTAACCCGCGCCCTCACACGCACGCTCCCCCTAAAGCGTTGCCGTACCCTCACCTGGACCCTAAACCGTCCCCGTCCCCTAACCCTAACCCTAGCCCGAACCCTAACCCTAATCCTTCCCCGAAGCCTGACCCTCACCCGTGCCCTAATCCTAACCCGTACGCTAACACTAACCCGCGCCCTCACACGCACGCTCCCCCTAAAGCGTTGCCGTACCCTCACCTGGACCCTAAACCGTCCCCGTCCCCTAACCCTAACCCTAGCCCGAACCCTAACCCTAACCCTTCCCCGAAGCCTGACCCTCACCCGTCCCCTAATCCTAAACCGTACGCTAACACTAACCCGCGCCCTCACACACACGCTCCCCCTAAAGCGTTGCCGTACCCTCACCTGGACCCTAAACCGTCCCCGTCCCCTAACCCTAACCCTAGCCCGAACCCTAACCCTAACCCTTCCCCGAAGCCTGACCCTCACCCGTCCCCTAATCCTAACCCGTACGCTAACACTAACCCGCGCCCTCACACGCACGCTCCCCCTAAAGCGTTGCCGTACCCTCACCTGGACCCTAAACCGTCCCCGTCCCCTAACCCTAACCCTAGCCCGAACCCTAACCCTAACCCTTCCCCGAAGCCTGACCCTCACCCGTCCCCTAATCCTAACCCGTACGCTAACACTAACCCGCGCCCTCACACGCACGCTCCCCCTAAAGCGTTGCCGTACCCTCACCTGGACCCTAAACCGTCCCCGTCCCCTAACCCTAACCCTAGCCCGAACCCTAACCCTAATCCTTCCCCGAAGCCTGACCCTCACCCGTGCCCTAATCCTAACCCGTACGCTAACACTAACCCGCGCCCTCACACGCACGCTCCCCCTAAAGCGTTGCCGTACCCTCACCTGGACCCTAAACCGTCCCCGTCCCCTAACCCTAACCCTAGCCCGAACCCTAACCCTAACCCTTCCCCGAAGCCTGACCCTCACCCGTCCCCTAATCCTAAACCGTACGCTAACACTAACCCGCGCCCTCACACACACGCTCCCCCTAAAGCGTTGCCGTACCCTCACCTGGACCCTAAACCGTCCCCGTCCCCTAACCCTAACCCTAGCCCGAACCCTAACCCTAACCCTTCCCCGAAGCCTGACCCTCACCCGTCCCCTAATCCTAACCCGTACGCTAACACTAACCCGCGCCCTCACACGCACGCTCCCCCTAAAGCGTTGCCGTACCCTCACCTGGACCCTAAACCGTCCCCGTCCCCTAACCCTAACCCTAGCCCGAACCCTAACCCTAACCCTTCCCCGAAGCCTGACCCTCACCCGTCCCCTAATCCTAACCCGTACGCTAACACTAACCCGCGCCCTCACACGCACGCTCCCCCTAAAGCGATGCCGTACCCTCACCTGGACCCTAAGCCGTCCCCTTCCCCTAACCCTAACCCTAGCCCGAACCCTAACCCTAACCCTTCCCCGAAGCCTGACCCTCACCCGTGCCCTAATCCTAACCCGTACGCTAACACTAACCCGCGCCCTCACACGCACGCTCCCCCTAAAGCGATGCCGTACCCTCACCTGGACCCTAAACCGTCCCCGTCCCCTAACCCTAACCCTAGCCCGAACCCTAACCCTAACCCTTCCCCGAAGCCTGACCCTCACCCGTGCCCTAATCCTAACCCATACGCTAACACTAACCCGCGCCCTCACACGCACGCTCCCCCTAAAGCGTTGCCGAACCCTCACCTGGACCCTAAACCGTCCCCGTCCCCTAACCCTAACCCTAGCCCGAACCCTAACCCTAAGCCTTCCCCGAAGCCTGACCCTCACCCGTGCCCTAATCCTAACCAGTACGCTAACACTAACCCGCGCCCTCACACGCACGCTCCCCCTAAAGCGTTGCCGTACCCTCACCTGGACCCTAAACCGTCCCCGTCCCCTAACCCTAACCCTAGCCCGAACCCTAACCCTAACCCTTCCCCGAAGCCTGACCCTCACCCGTCCCCTAATCCTAACCCGTACGCTAACACTAACCCGCGCCCTCACACGCACGCTCCCCCTAAAGCGTTGCCGTACCCTCACCTGGACCCTAAACCGTCCCCGTCCTCTAACCCTAACCCTAGCCCAAACCCTAACCCTAATACTTCCCAGAAGCCTGACCCTCACCCGTGCCCTAATCCTAACCCGTACGCTAACACTAACCCGCGCCCTCACACGCACGCTCCCCCTAAATCGTTGCCGTACCCTCACCTGGACCCTAAACCGTCCCCGTCCCCTAACCCTAACCCTAGCCCGAACCCTAAACCTAACCCTTCCCCGACGCCTGACCCTTACCCGTGCCCTAATCCTAACCCGTACGCTAACACTAACCCGCGCCCTCACACGCACGCTCCCCCTAAAGCGGTGCCGTACCCTCACCTGGACCCTAAACCGTCCCCGTCCCCTAACCCTAACCCTAGCCCGAACCCTAACCCTAACCCTTCCCCGAAGCCTGACCCTCACCCGTGCCCTAATCCTAACCCGTACGCTAACACTAACCCGCGCCCTCACACGCACGCTCCCCCTAAAGCGTTGCCGTACCCTCACCTGGACCCTAAACCGTCCCCGTCCCCTAACCCTAACCCTAGCCCGAACCCTAACCCTAACCCTTCCCCGAAGCCTGACCCTCACCCGTCCCCTAATCCTAACCCGTACGCTAACACTAACCCGCGCCCTCACACGCACGCTCCCCCTAAAGGGTTCCCGTACCCTCACCTGGACCCTAAACCGTCCCCGTCCCCTAACCCTAACCCTAGCCCGAACCCTAACCCTAACCCTTCCCCGAAGCCTGACCCTCACCCGTTCCCTAATCCTAACCCGTACGCTAACACTAACCCGCGCCCTCACACGCACGCTCCCCCTAAAGCGTTGCCGTACCCTCACCTGGACCCTAAACCGTCCCCGTCCCCTAACCCTAACCCTAGCCCGAACCCTAACCCTAACCCTTCCCCGAAGCCTGACCCTCACCCGTCCCCTAATCCTAACCCGTACGCTAACACTAACCCGCGCCCTCACACGCACGCTCCCTCTAAAGCGTTGCCGTACCCTCACCTGGACCCTAAACCGTCCCCGTCCCCTAACCCTAACCCTAGCCCGAACCCTAACCCTAACCCTTCCCCTAAGCCTGACCCTCACCCGTCCCCTAATCCTAACCCGTACGCTAACACTAACCCGCGCTCTCACATGCACGCTCCCCCTAAAGCGTTGCCGTACCCTCACCTGGACCCTAAACCGTCCCCGTCCCTTAACCCTAACCCTAGCCCGAACCCTAACCCTAAGCATTCCCCGAAGCCTGACCCTCACCCGTCCCCTAATCCTAACCCGTACGCTAACACTAACCCATGCCCTCACACGCAGGCTCCCCCTAAAGCGTTGCCGTACCCTCACCTGGACCCTAAACCGTCCCCGTCCCCTAACCCTAACCCTAGCCCGAACCCTAACCCTAACACTTCCCCGAAGCCTGACCCTCACCCGTCCCCTCATCCTAACCCGTACGCTAACACTAACCCACGCCCTCACACGCACGCTCCCCCTAAAGCGTTGCCGTACCCTCACCTGGACCCTAAACCGTCCCCGTCCCCTAACCCTAACCCTAGTCCGAACCCTAACCCTAACCCTTCCCCGAAGCCTGACCCTCACCCGTGCCCTAATCCTAACCCATACGCTAACACTAACCCGCGCCCTCACACGCACGCTCCCCCTAAAGCGTTGCCGTACCCTCACCTGGACCCTAAACCGTCCCCGTCCCCTAACCCTAATGCTAGCCCGAACCCTAACCCTAACCCTTCCCCGAAGCCTGACCCTCACCCGTGCCCTAATCCTAACCAGTACGCTAACACTAACCCGCGCCCTCACACGCACGCTCCCCCTAAAGCGTTGCCGTACCCTCACCTGGACCCTAAACCGTCCCCGTCCCCTAACCCTAACCCTAGCCCGAACCCTAACCCTAACCCTTCCCCGAAGCCTGACCCTCACCCGTCCCCTAATCCTAACCCGTACGCTAACACTAACCCGCGCCCTCACACGCACGCTCCCCCTAAAGCGTTGCCGTACCCTCACCTGGACCCTAAACCGTCCCCGTCCCCTAACCCTAACCCTAGCCCGAACCCTAACCCTAACCCTTCCCCGAAGCCTGACCCTCACCCGTCCCCTAATCCTAACCCGTACGCTAACACTAACCCGCGCCCTCACACGCACGCTCCCCCTAAAGCGTTGCCGTACCCTCACCTGGACCCTAAACCGTCCCCGTCCCCTAACCCTAACCCTAGCCCGAACCCTAACCCTAATCCTTCCCCGAAGCCTGACCCTCACCCGTGCCCTAATCCTAACCCGTACGCTAACACTAACCCGCGCCCTCACACGCACGCTCCCCCTAAAGCGTTGCCGTACCCTCACCTGGACCCTAAACCGTCCCCGTCCCCTAACCCTAACCCTAGCCCGAACCCTAACCCTAACCCTTCCCCGAAGCCTGACCCTCACCCGTCCCCTAATCCTAAACCGTACGCTAACACTAACCCACGCCCTCACACACACACTCCCCCTAAAGCGTTGCCGTACCCTCACCTGGACCCTAAACCGTCCCCGTCCCCTAACCCTAACCCTAGCCCGAACCCTAACCCTAACGCTTCCCCGAAGCCTGACCCTCACCCGTCCCCTAATCCTAACCCGTACGCTAACACTAAACCGCGCCCTCACACGCACGCTCCCCCTAAAGCGTTGCCGTACCCTCACCTGGACCCTAAACCGTCCCCGTCCCCTAACCCTAACCCTAGCCCGAACCCTAACCCTAACCCTTCCCCGAAGCCTGACCCTCACCCGTCCCCTAATCCTAACCCGTACGCTAACACTAACCCGCGCCCTCACACGCACGCTCCCCCTAAAGCGTTGCCGTACCCTCACCTGGACCCTAAACCGTCCCCGTCCCCTAACCCTAACCCTAGCCCGAACCCTAACCCTAACCCTTCCCCTAAGCCTGACCCTCACCCGTCCCCTAATCCTAACCCGTACGCTAACACTAACCCGCGCCCTCACACGCACGCTCCCCCTAAAGCGTTGCCGTACCCTCACCTGGACCCTAAACCGTCCCCGTCCCCTAACCCTAACCCTAGCCCGAACCCTAACCCTAACCCTTCCCCGAAGCCTGACCCTCACCCGTCCCCTAATCCTAACCCGTACGCTAACACTAACCAACGCCCTCACACGCAGGCTCCCCCTAAAGCGTTGCCGTACCCTCACCTGGACCCTAAACCGTCCCCGTCCCCTAACCCTAACCCTAGCCCGAACCCTAACCCTAACACTTCCCGAAGCCTGACCCTCACCCGTCCCCTCATCCTAACCCGTACGCTAACACTAACCCACGCCCTCACACGCACGCTCCCCTAAAGCGTTGCCGTACCCTCACCTGGACCCTAAACCGTCCCCGTCCCCTAACCCTAACCCTAGCCCGAACCCCTAACCCTAACCCTTCCCCGAAGCCTGACCCTCACCCGTCCCCTAATCCTAACCCGTACGCTAACACTAACCCGCGCCCTCACACGCACGCTCCCCCTAAAGCGTTGCCGTACCCTCACCTGGACCCTAAACCGTCCCCGTCCCCTAACCCTAACCCTAGCCCGAACCCTAACCCTAACCCTTCCCCAAAGCCTGACCCTCACCCGTCCCCTAATCCTAACCCGTACGCTAACACTAACCCGCGCCCTCACACGCACGCTCCCCCTAAAGCGATGCCGTACCCTCACCTGGACCCTAAGCCGTCCCCTTCCCCTAACCCTAACCCTAGCCCGAACCCTAACCCTAACCCTTCCCCGAAGCCTGACCCTCACCCGTGCCCTAATCCTAACCCGTACGCTAACACTAACCCGCGCCCTCACACGCACGCTCCCCCTAAAGCGATGCCGTACCCTCACCTGGACCCTAAACCGTCCCCGTCCCCTAACCCTAACCCTAGCCCGAACCCTAACCCTAACCCTTCCCCGAAGCCTGACCCTCACCCGTGCCCTAATCCTAACCCATACGCTAACACTAACCCACGCCCTCACACGCACGCTCCCCCTAAAGCGTTGCCGAACCCTCACCTGGACCCTAAACCGTCCCGTCCCCTAACCCTAACCCTAGCCCGAACCCTAACCCTAAGCCTTCCCCGAAGCCTGACCCTCACCCGTGCCCTAATCCTAACCAGTACGCTAACACTAACCCGCGCCCTCACACGCACGCTCCCCCTAAAGCGTTGCCGTAACCCTCACCTGGACCCTAAACCGTCCCCGTCCCCTAACCCTAACCCTAGCCCGAACCCTAACCCTAACTCTTCCCCGAAGCCTGACCCTCACCCGTCCCCTAATCCTAACCCGTACGCTAACACTAACCCGCGCCCTCACACGCACGCTCCCCCTAAAGCGTTGCCGTACCCTCACCTGGACCCTAAACCGTCCCTGTCCTCTAACCCTAACCCTAGCCCAAACCCTAACCCTAATACTTCCCCGAAGCCTGACCCTCACCCGTGCCCTAATCCTAACCCGTACGCTAACACTAACCCGCGCCCTCACACGCACGCTCCCCCTAAATCGTTGCCGTACCCTCACCTGGACCCTAAACCGTCCCCGTCCCCTAACCCTAACCCTAGCCCGAACCCTAAACCTAACCCTTCCCCGACGCCTGACCCTTACCCGTGCCCTAATCCTAACCCGTACGCTAACACTAACCCGCGCCCTCACACGCACGCTCCCCCTAAAGCGGTGCCGTACCCTCACCTGGACCCTAAACCGTCCCCGTCCCCTAACCCTAACCCTAGCCCGAACCCTAGCCCTAACCCTTCCCTGAAGCCTGACCCTCACCCGTCCCCTAATCCTAAGCCGTACGATAACACTAACCCGCGCTCTCACCCGCACGCTCCCCCTAAAGCGTTGCCGTACCCTCACCTGGACCCTAAACCGTCCCTGTCCCCTAACCCTAACCCTAGCCCGAACCCTAACCCTAACCCTTCCCCGAAGCCTGACCCTCACTCGTCCCCTAATCCTAACCCGTACGCTAACACTAACCCGCGCCCTCACACACATGCTCCCCATAAAGCGTTGCTGTACCCTCACCTGGACCCTAAACCGTCCCTGTACCCTAACCCTAACCCTAGCCCGAACCCTAACCCTAACCCTTCCCCGAAGCCTGACCCTCACCCGTCCCATAATCCTAACCCGTACGCTAACACTAACCCGCGCCCTCACATGCCCGCTCCCTCTAAAGCGTTGCCGTACCCTCACCTGGACCCTAAACCGTCCCCGTC
This sequence comes from Stenella coeruleoalba, assembly GCF_951394435.1. Classification (NCBI taxonomy): domain Eukaryota; kingdom Metazoa; phylum Chordata; class Mammalia; order Artiodactyla; family Delphinidae; genus Stenella; species Stenella coeruleoalba. Next base: position 74,892 of record NW_027646310.1, read on the forward strand.
CCCTAACCCTACCCCTAGACCGAACCCTAATCCTAACCCTTCCCCGTAGCCTGACCCTCACCCGTCCCCTAATCCTAACCCGTACGCTAACACTAACCCGCGCCCTCACACGCACGCTCCCCCTAAAGCGTTGCCGTACCCTCACCTGGACCCTAAACTGTCCCCGTCCCCTAACACTAACCTTAGCCCGAACCCTAACCCTAACCCTTCCCCGAAGCCTGACCCTCACCCGTGCCCTAATCCTAACCCGTACGCTAACACTAACCCACGCCCTCACACGCACGCTCCCCCTAAAGCGTTGCCGTACCCTCACCTGGACCCTAAACCGTCCCCGTCCCCTAACCCTAACCCTAGCCCGAACCCTAACCCTAACCCTTCCCCGAAGCCTGACCCTCACCCGTCACCTAATCCTAAACCGTACGCTAACACTAACCCGCGCCCTCACACGCACGCTCCCCCTAAAGCGTTGCCGTACCCTCACCTGGACCCTAAACCGTCCCCGTCCCCTAACCCTAACCCTAGCCCGAACCCTAACCCTAACCCTTCCCCGAAGCCTGACCCTCACCCGTCCCCTAATCCTAACCCGTACGCTAACACTAACCCGCGCCCTCACACGCACGCTCCCCCTAAAGCGTTGCCGTACCCTCACCTGGACCCTAAACCGTCCCCGTCCCCTAACCCTAACCCTAGCCCGAACCCTAACCCTAACACTTCCCCGAAGCCTGACCCTCACCCGTCCCCTAATCCTAACCCGTACGCTAACACTAACCCGCGCCCTCACACGCACGCTCCCCCTAAAGGGTTCCCGTACCCTCACCTGGACCCTAAACCGTCCCCGTCCCCTAACCCTAACCCTAGCCCGAACCCTAACCCTAACCCTTCCCCGAAGCCTGACCCTCACCCGTTCCCTAATCCTAACCCGTTCGCTAACACTAACCCGCGCCCTCACACGCACGCTCCCCCTAAAGCGTTGCCGTACCCTCACCTGGACCCTAAACCGTCCCCGTCCCCTAACCCTAACCCTAGCCCGAACCCTAACCCTAACCCTTCCCCGAAGCCTGACCCTCACCCGTCCCCTAATCCTAACCCGTACGCTAACACTAACCCGCGCCCTCACACGCACGCTCCCTCTAAAGCGTTGCCGTACCCTCACCTGGACCCTAAACCGTCCCCCTTCCCCTAACCCTAACCCTAGCCCGAACCCTAACCCTAACCCTTCCCCTAAGCCTGACCCTCACCCGTCCCCTAATCCTAACCCGTACGCTAACACTAACCCGCGCTCTCACATGCACGCTCCCCCTAAAGCGTTGCCGTACCCTCACCTGGACCCTAAACCGTCCCCGTCCCCTAACCCTAACCCTAGCCCGAACCCTAACCCTAAGCATTCCCCGAAGCCTGACCCTCACCCGTCCCCTAATCCTAACCCGTACGCTAACACTAACCCACGCCCTCACACGCAGGCTCCCCCTAAAGCGTTGCCATACCCTCACCTGGACCCTAAACCGTCCCCGTCCCCTAACCCTAACCCTAGCCCGAACCCTAACCCTAACACTTCCCCGAAGCCTGACCCTCACCCGTCCCCTCATCCTAACCCGTACGCTAACACTAACCCACGCCCTCACACGCACGCTCCCCCTAAAGCGTTGCCGTACCCTCACCTGGACCCTAAACCGTCCCCGTCCCCTAACCCTAACCCTAGCCCGAACCCTAACCCTAACCCTTCCCCGAAGCCTGACCCTCACCCGTCCCCTAATCCTAACCCGTACGATAACACTAACCCGCGCTCTCACACGCACGCTCCCCCTAAAGAGTTGCCGTACCCTCACCTGGACCCTAAACCGTCCCCGTCCCCTAACCCTAACCCTAGCCCGAACCCTAACCCTAACCCTTCCCTGAAGCCTGACCCTCACCCGTCCCCTAATCCTAACCCGTACGCTAACACTAACCCGCGCCCTCACACGCACGCTCCCCATAAAGCGTGGCCGTACCCTCACCTGGACCCTAAGCCATCCCCGTCCCCTAACCCTAGCCCGAACCCTAACCCTAACACTTCCCCGAAGCCTGACCCTCACACGTGCCCTAATCCTAACCCGTACGCTAACACTAACCCGCGCCCTCACACGCAAGCTCCCCCTAAAGCGTTGCCGTACCCTCACCTGGACCCTAAACCGTCCCCGTCCCCTAACCCTAACCCTAGCCCGAACCCTAACCCTAACCCTTCCCCGAAGCCTGACCCTCACCCGTCCCCTAATCCTAACCCGTACGCTAACACTAACCCGCGCCCTCACACGCACGCTCCCCCTAAAGCGTTGCCGTACCCTCACCTGGACCCTAAACCGTCCCTGTCCCCTAACCCTAACCCTAGCCCGAACCCTAACCCTAACCCTTCCCCGAAGCCTGACCCTCACCCGTCCCCTAATCCTAACCCTTACGCTAACACTAACCCGCGCCCTCACACGCACGCTCCCCCTAAAGCGTTGCCGTACCCTCACCTGGACCCTAAACCGTCCCCGTCCCCTAACCCTAACATTAGCCTGAACCCTAACCTTAACCCTTCCCCGAAGCCTGACCCTCACCCGTCCCCTAATCCTAACCCGTACGCTAACACTAACCAGCGCCCTCACACGCACGAGCCCCCTAAGGCGTTGCCGTACCCTCACCTGGACCCTAAACCGTCCCCGTCCCCTAACCCTAACCATAGCCCGAACCATAACCCTAACACTTCCCCGAAGCCTGACACTCACACGTGCCCTAATCCTAACCCGTACGCTAACACTAACCCGCACCCTCACACGCACGCTCCCTCTAAAGCGTTGCCGTACCCTCACCTGGACCCTAAACCGTCCCCGTCCCCTAACCCTAACCCTAGCCCGAACCCTAGCCCTAACCCTTCCCCGAAGCCTGACCCTCACCCGTCCCCTAATCCTTACCCGTACACTAACACGAACCCGCGCCCTTACCCGCAGGCTCCCCATAAAGCGTTGCCGTACCCTCACCTGGACCCTAAACCGTCCCCGTCCCCTAACCCTAACCCTAGCCCGAACCCTAACCCTAACCCTTCCCCAAAGCCTGACCCTCACCCGTCCCCTAATCCTAACCCGTACGCTAACAGTAACCCGCGCCCTCACACGCACGCTCCCCCTAAAGCGTTGCCGTACCCTCACCTGGACCCTAAACCGTCCCCTTCCCCTAACCCTAACCCTAGCCCGAACCCTAACCCTAACCCTTCCCCGAAGCCTGACCCTCACCCGTGCCCTAATCCTAACCCGTACGCTAACACTAACCCGCGCCCTCACACGCACGCTCCCCCTAAAGCGTTGCCGTACCCTCACCTGTACCCTAAACCGTCCCCATCCCCTAACCGTAACCCTAGCCCGAACCCTAACCCTAACCCTTCCCCTAAGCCTGACCCTCACCCGTCCCCTAATCCTAACCCGTACGCTAACACTAACCCGCGCCCTCACACGCACGCTCCCCCTAAAGCGTTGCCGTACCCTCACCTGGACCCTAAACCGTCCCCGTCCCCTAACCCTAACCCTAGCCCGAACCCTAACCCTAACCCTTCCCCGAAGCCTGACCCTCACCCGTCCCCTAATCCTAACCCGTACGCTAACACTAACCCATGCCCTCACACGCAGGCTCCCCCTAAAGCGTTGCCGTACCCTCAACTGGACCCTAAACCGTCCCCGTCCCCTAACCCTAACCCTAGCCCGAACCCTAACCCTAACCCTTCCCCGAAGCCTGACCCTCACCCGTCCCCTAATCCTAACCCGTACGCTAACACTAACCCGCGCCCTCACACGCACGCTCCCCCTAAAGCGTTGCCGAACCCTCACCTGGACCCTAAACCGTCCCCGTCCCCTAACCCTAACCCTAGCCCGAACCCTAACCCTAAGACTTCCCCGAAGCCTGACCCTCACCCGTGCCCTAATCCTAACCAGTACGCTAACACTAACCCGCGCCCTCACACGCACGCTCCCCCTAAAGCGTTGCCGTACCCTCACCTGGACCCTAAACCGTCCCCGTCCCCTAACCCTAACCCTAGCCCGAACCCTAACCCTAACCCTTCCCCGAAGCCTGACCCTCACCCGTCCCCTAATCCTAACCCGTACGCTAACACTAACCCGCGCCCTCACACGCACGCTCCCCCTAAAGCGTTGCCGTACCCTCACCTGGACCCTAAACCGTCCCCGTCCTCTAACCCTAACCCTAGCCCAAACCCTAACCCTAATACTTCCCCGAAGCCTGACCCTCACCCGTGCCCTAATCCTAACCCGTACGCTAACACTAACCCACGCCCTCACACGCACGCTCCCCCTAAATCGTTGCCGTACCCTCACCTGGACCCTAAACCGTCCCCGTCCCCTAACCCTAACCCTAGCCCGAACCCTAAACCTAACCCTTCCCCGACGCCTGACCCTTACCCGTGCCCTAATCCTAACCCGTACGCTAACACTAACCCGCGCCCTCACACGCACGCTCCCCCTAAATCGGTGCCGTACCCTCACCTGGACCCTAAACCATCCCCGTCCCCTAACCCTAACCCTAGCCCGAACCCTAGCCCTAACCCTTCCCTGAAGCCTGACCCTCACCCGTCCCCTAATCCTAAGCCGTACGATAACACTAACCCGCGCTCTCACCCGCACGCTCCCCCTAAAGCGTTGCCGTACCCTTACCTGGACCCTAAACCGTCCCTATCCCCTAACCCTAACCCTAGCCCGAACCCTAACCCTAACCCTTCCCCGAAGCCTGACCCTCACTCGTCCCCTAATCCTAACCCGTACGCTAACACTAACCCGCGCCCTCACACACATGCTCCCCATAAAGCGTTGCCGTACCCTCACCTGGACCCTAAACCGTCCCTGTACCCTAACCCTAACCCTAGCCCGAACCCTAACCCTAACCCTTCCCCGAAGCCTGACCCTCACCCGTCCCATAATCCTAACCCGTACGCTAACACTAACCCGCGCCCTCACATGCCCGCTCCCTCTAAAGCGTTGCCGTACCCTCACCTGGACCCTAAACCGTCCCCGTCCCCTAACCCTACCCCTAGACCGAACCCTAATCCTAACCCTTCCCCGAAGCCTGACCCTCACCCGTCCCCTAATCCTAACCCGTACGCTAACACTAACCCGCGCCCTCACACGCACGCTCCCCCTAAAGTGTTGCCGTACCCTCACCTGGACCCTAAACTGTCCCCGTCCCCTAACACTAACCTTAGCCCGAACCCTAACCCTAACCCTTCCCCGAAGCCTGACCCTCACCCGTGCCCTAATCCTAACCCGTACGCTAACACTAACCCACGCCCTCACACGCACGCTCCCCCTAATGCGTTGCCGTACCCTCACCTGGACCCTAAACCGTCCCCGTCCCCTAACCCTAACCCTAGCCCGAACCCTAACCCTAACCCTTCCCCGAAGCCTGACCCTCACCCGTCCCCTAATCCTAAACCGTACGCTAACACTAACCCGCGCCCTCACACGCACGCTCCCCCTAAAGCGTTGCCGTACCCTCACCTGGACCCTAAACCGTCCCCGTCCCCTAACCCTAACCCTAGCCCGAACCCTAACCCTAACCCTTCCCCGAAGCCTGACCCTCACCCGTCCCCTAATCCTAACCCGTACGCTAACACTAACCCGCGCCCTCACACGCACGCTCCCCCTAAAGCGTTGCCGTACCCTCACCTGGACCCTAAACCGTCCCCGTCCCCTAACCCTAACCCTAGCCCGAACCCTAACCCTAACACTTCCCCGAAGCCTGACCCTCACCCGTCCCCTAATCCTAACCCGTACGCTAACACTAACCCGCGCCCTCACACGCACGCTCCCCCTAAAGGGTTCCCGTACCCTCACCTGGACCCTAAACCGTCCCCGTCCCCTAACCCTAACCCTAGCCCGAACCCTAACCCTAACCCTTCCCCGAAGCCTGACCCTCACCCGTTCCCTAATCCTAACCCGTACGCTAACACTAACCCGCGCCCTCACACGCACGCTCCCCCTAAAGCGTTGCCGTACCCTCACCTGGACCCTAAACCGTCCCCGTCCCCTAACCCTAACCCTAGCCCGAACCCTAACCCTAAGCATTCCCCGAAGCCTGACCCTCACCCGTCCCCTAATCCTAACCCGTACGCTAACACTAACCCACGCCCTCACACGCAGGCTCCCCCTAAAGCGTTGCCGTACCCTCACCTGGACCCTAAACCGTCCCCGTCCCCTAACCCTAACCCTAGCCCGAACCCTAACCCTAACACTTCCCCGAAGCCTGACCCTCACCCGTCCCCTCATCCTAACCCGTACGCTAACACTAACCCACGCCCTCACACGCACGCTCCCCCTAAAGCGTTGCCGTACCCTCACCTGGACCCTAAACCGTCCCCGTCCCCTAACCCTAACCCTAGCCCGAACCCTAACCCTAACCCTTCCCCGAAGCCTGACCCTCACCCGTCCCCTAATCCTAACCCGTACGCTAACACTAACCCGCCCCCTCACACGCACGCTCCCCCTAAAGCGTTGCCGTACCCTCACCTGGACCCTAAACCGTCCCCGTCCCCTAACCCTAACCCTAGTCCGAACCCTAACCCTAACCCTTCCCCGAAGCCTGACCCTCACCCGTGCCCTAATCCTAACCCGTACGCTAACACTAACCCGCGCCCTCTCACGCACGCTCCCCCTAAAGCATTGCCGTACCCTCACCTGGACCCTAAACCGTCCCCGTCCCCTAACCCTAACCCTAGCCCGAACCCTAACCCTAACACTTCCCCGAAGCCTGACCCTCACACGTGCCCTAATCCTAACCCGTACGCTAACACTAACCCGCGCCCTCACAAGCAAGCTCCCCCTAAAGCGTTGCCGTACCCTCACCTGGACCCTAAACCGTCCCCGTCCCCTAACCCTAACCCTAGCCCGAACCCTAACCCTAACCCTTCCCCGAAGCCTGACCCTCACCCGTGCACTAATCCTAACCTGTACGCTAACACTAACCCACGCCCTCACACGCACGCTCCCCCTAATGCGTTGCCGTACCCTCACCTGGACCCTAAACCGTCCCCGTCCCCTAACCCTAGCCCGAACCCTAACCCTAACCCTTCCCCAAAGCCTGACCCTCACCCGTCCCCTAATCCTAACCCGTACGCTAACACTAACCCGCGCCCTCACACGCACGCTCCCCCTAAAGCATTGCCGTACCCTCACCTGGACCCTAAACCGTCCCCGTCCCCTAACCCTACCCCTAGACCGAACCCTAACCCAAACCCTTCCCCGAAGCCTGACCCTCACCCGTCCCCTAATCCTAACCCGTACGCTAACACTAACCCGCGCCCTCACACGCAAGCTCCCCCTAAAGCGTTGCCGTACCCTCACCTGGACCCTAAACCGTCCCCGTCCCCTAACCCTAACCCTAGCCCGAACCCTAACCCTAACCCTTCCCCGAAGCCTGACCCTCACCCGTGCCCTAATCCTAACCCGTACGCTAACACTAACCCGCGCCCTCACACGCACGCTCCCCCTAAAGCGTTGCCGTACCCTCACCTGGACCCTAAACCGTCCCCGTCCCCTAACCCTAACCCTAGCCCGAACCCTAACCCTAACCCTTCCCCGAAGCCTGACCCTCACCCGTCCCCTAATCCTAACCCGTACGCTAACACTAACCCGCGCCCTCACAGGCACGCTCCCCCTAAAGCGTTGCCGTACCCTCACCTGGACCCTAAACCGTCCCCGTCCCCTAACCCTAACTCTAGCGCGAACCCTAACCCTAACACTTCCCCGAAGCCTGACCCTCACCCGTGCCCTAATCCTAACCCGTACGCTAACACTAACCCGCGCCCTCACACGCACGCTCCCCCTAAAGCGTTGCCGTACCCTCACCTGGACCCTAAACCGTCCCCGTCCCCTAACCCTAACCCTAGCCCGAACCCTAACCCTAACCCTTCCCCGAAGCCTGACCCTCACCCGTCCCCTAATCCTAACCCGTACGCTAACACTAACCCGCGCCCTCACACGCACGCTCCCCCTAAAGCGTTGCCGTACCCTCACCTGGACCCTAAACCGTCCCCGTCCCCTAACCCTAACCCTAGCCCGAACCCTAACCCTAACCCTTCCCCGAAGCCTGACCCTCACCCGTGCCCTAATCCTAACCCGTACGCTAACACTAACCCGCGCCCTCACACGCACGCTCCCCCTAAAGCGTTGCCGTACCCTCACCTGGACCCTAAACCGTTCCCGTCCCCTAACCCTAACCCTAGCCTGAACCCTAACCTTAACCCTTCCCCGAAGCCTGACCCTCACCCGTCCCCTAATCCTAACCCGTACGCTAACACTAACCAGCGCCCTCACACGCACGCGCCCCCTAAGGCGTTGCCGTACCCTCAGCTGGACCCTAAACCGTCCCCGTCCCCTAACCCTAACCGTAGCCCGAACCATAACCCTAACTCTTCCCCGAAGCCTGACCCTCACCCGTCCCCTAATCCTAACCCGTACGCTAACACTAACCCGCGCCCTCACACGCACGCTCCCCCTAAAGCGTTGCCGTACCCTCACCTGGACCCTAAACCGTCCCCGTCCCCTAACCCTAACCCTAGCCCGAACCCTAACCCTAACACTTCCCCTAAGCCTGACCCTCACCCGTCCCCTAATCCTAACCCGTACGCTAACACTAACCCGCGCCCTCACACACACGCTCCCCCTAAAGCGTTGCCGTACCCTCACCTGGACCCTAAACCGTCCCCGTCCCCTAAACCTAACCCTAGCCCGAACCCTAACCCTAACCCTTCCCCGAAGCCTGACCCTCACCCGTGCCCTAATCCTAACCCGTACGCTAACACTAACCCGCGCCCTCACACGCACGCTTCCCCTAAAGCGTTGCCGTACCCTCACCTGGACCCTAAACCGTCCCCGTGCCCTAACCCTAACCCTAGCCCGAACCCTAACCCTAACCCTTCCCCGAAACCTGACCCTCACTCGTGCCCTAATCCTAACTCGTACGCTAACACTAACCCGCGCCCTCACACGCACGCTCCCCCTAAAACTTTGCCGTACCCTCACCTGGACCCTAAACCGTCCCCGTCCCCTAACCCTAACCCTAGCCCGAACCCTAACCCTAACCCTTCCCCGAAGCCTGACCCTCACCCATCCCCTAATCCTAACCCGTACGCTAACACTAACCCGCGCCCTCCCACGCACGCTCCCCCTAAAGTGTTGCCGTACCCTCACCTGGACCCTAAACCGTCCCCGTCCCCTAACCCTAACCCTAGCCCAAACCCTAACCCTAACCCTTCCCCGAAGCCTGACCCTCACCCGTGCCCTAATCCTAACCCGTACGCTAACACTAACCCGCGCCCTCACACGCACGCTCCCCCTAAAGCGTTGCCGTACCCTCACCTGGACCCTAAACCGTCCCCGTCCCCTAACCATAACCCTAGCCCGAACCCTAACCCTAACCCTTCCCCGAAGCCTGACCCTCACCCGTCCCCTAATCCTAACCCGTACGCTAACACTAAACCGCGCCCTCACACACACGCTCCCCCTAAAGCGTTGCCGTACCCTCACCTGGACCCTAAACCGTCCCCGTCCCCTAACCCTAACCCTAGCCCGAACCCTAAACCTAACCCTTCCCCGAAGCCTTACCCTCACCCGTCCCCTATCCTAACCCGTACGCTAACACTAACCCGCGTCCTCACACGCAAGCTCCCCCTAAAGCGTTGCCGTACCCTCACCTGGACCCTAAACCGTCCCCGTCCCCTAACTCTAACCCTAGCCCGAACCCTAACCCTAACCCTTCCCCAAAGCCTGACCCTCACCCGTGCCCTAATCCTAACCCGTACGCTAACACTAACCCGCGCCCTCACACGCACGCTCCGCATAAAGCGTTGCCGTACCCTCACCTGGACCCTAAACCATCCCCGTCCCCTAACCCTAACCCTAGCCCGAACCCTAACCCTAACACTTCCCCGAAGCCTGACCCTCACACGTGCCCTAATCCTAACCCGTACGCTAACACTAACCCGCGCCCTCACACGCAAGCTCCCCCTAAAGCGTTGCCGTACCCTCACCTGGACCCTAAACCGTCCCCGTCCCCTAACCCTAACCCTAGCCCGAAGCCTAACCCTAACCCTTCCCCGAAGCCTGACCCTCACCCGTGCCCTAATCCTAACCCGTACGCTAACACTAACCCGCGCCCTCACACGCACGCTCCCCCTAAAGCGTTGCCGTACCCTCACCTGGACCCTAAACCGTCCCCGTCCCCTAACCCTAACCCTAGCCCGAACCCTAACCCTAAACCTTCCCCGAAGCCTGACCCTCACCCGTGCCCTAATCCTAACCCGTACGCTAACACTAACCCGCGCCCTCTCACGCACGCTTCCCCTAAAGCGTTGCCGTACCCTCACCTGGACCCTAAACCATCCCCGTCCCCTAACCCTAACCCTAGCCCGAACCCTAACCCTAACCATTCCCCGAAGCCTGACCCTCACCCGTGCCCTAATCCTAACCCGTACGCTAACACTAACCCGCGCCCTCACACGCACGCTCCCCCTAAAGCGTTGCCGTACCCTCACCTGGACCCTAAACCGTCCCCGTCCCCTAACCCTAACCCTAGCCCGAACCCTAACCCTAACCCTTCCCCGAAGCCTGACCCTCAACCGTCCCCTAATCCTAACCCGTACACTAACACTAACCCGCGCCCTAACCCGCAGGCTCCCCATAAAGCGTTGCCGTACCCTCACCTGGACCCTAAACCGTCCCCGTCCCCTAACCCTAACCCTAGCCCGAACCCTAACCCTAACCCTTCCCCGAAGCCTGACCCTCACCCGTCCCCTAATCCTAACCCGTACGCTAACACTAACCCGCGCCCTCAAACGCACGCTCCCCCTAAAGCGTTGCCGTACCCTCACCTGGACCCTAAACCGTCCCCATCCCCTAACCGTAACCCTAGCCCGAACCCTAACCCTAACACTTCCCCGAAGCCTGACCCTTACACGTGCCCTAATCCTAACCCGTACGCTAACACTAACCCGCGCCCTCACACGCACGCTCCCCCTAAAGCGTTGCCGTACCCTCACCTGGACCCTAAACCGTCCCCGTCCCCTAACCCTAACCCTAGCCCGAACCCTAACCCTAACCATTCCCCGAAGCCTGACCCTCACCCGTCCCCTAATCCTAACCCGTACGCTAACACTAAACCGCGCCCTCACACGCACGCTCCCCCTAAATCGTTCCCGTACCCTCATCTGGACCCTAAACCGTCCCCGTCCCCTAACCCTAACCCTAGCCCGAACCCTAACCCTAACCCTTCCCCGAAGCCTGACCTTCACCCGTCCCCTAATCCTAACCCGTACGCTAACACTAACCCGCCCCCTCACACGCACGCTCCCCCTACAGCGGGGCCGTACCCTCACCTGGACCCTAAACCGTCCCCGTCCCCTAACCCTAACCCTAGCCCGAACCCTAACCGTAAACCTTCCCCGAAGCCTGACCCTCACCCGTCCCCTAATCCTAACCCGTACGCTAACACTAACCCATGCCCTGACACGCACGCTCCCCCTAAAGCGTTGCCGTACCCTCACCTGGACCCTAAACCGTCCCCGTTCCCTAACCCTAACCCTAGCCCGAACCCTAACCCTAACACTTTCCCGAAGCCTGACCCTCACCCGTCCCCTAATCCTAACCCGTACGCTAACACTAACCCACGCCCTCACACGCACGCTCCCCCTAAAGTGTTGCCGAACACTCACCTGGACCCTGAAACGTCCCCGTCCCCTAACCCTAACCCTAGCCCGAACCCTAACCCTAACCCTTCCCCGAAACCTGACCCTCACACGTGCCCTAATCCTAACCCGTACGCTAACACTAACCCGCGCCCTCACACGCACGCTCCCCCTAAAGCGTTGCCGTACCCTCACCTGGACCCTGAACCGTCCCCGTCCCCTAACCCTAACCCTAGCCCGAACCCTAACCCTAACACTTCCCCGAAGCCTGACCCTCACCCGTCCCCTAATCCTAACCCGTACGCTAACACTAACCCGCGCCCTCAAACGCACGCTCCCCCTAAAGCGTTGCCGTACCCTCACCTGGACCCTAAACCGTCCCCGTCCCCTAACCCTAACCCTAGCCCGAACCCTAACCCTAACCCTTCCCCGAAGCCTGACCCTCACCCGTTCCCTAATCCTAACCCGTAAGCTAACAATAACCCGCGCCCTCACACGCACTTCTCCCTAAAGCGTTGCCTTACCCTCACCTGGACCCTAAACCGTCCCCGACCCCTAACCCTAACCCTAGCCCGATCCCTAATCCTAACCCTTCCCCGAAGCCTGACCCTCACCCGTTCCCTAATCCTAACAGGTACGCTAACACTAACCCGCGCCCTCACACGCACGCTCCCCCTAAAGCGTTGCCGTACCCTCACCTGGACCTTAAACCGTCCCCGTCCCCTAACCCTAACCCTAGCCCGAACCCTAACCCTATCCCTTCCCCGAAGCCTGACCCTCACCCGTCCCCTAATCCTAACCCTTACGCTAACACTAACCCGCGCCCTTACACACACGTTTCCCCTAAAGCGTTGCCGTACCCTCACCTGGACCCTAAACCGTCCCCGTCCCCTAACCCTAACCCTAGCCCGAACCCTAACCCTAACCCTTCCCCGAAGCCTGACCCTCACCCGTCCCCTAATCCTAACCCGTACGCTAACACTAACCCGCGCCCTCACACGCACGCTCCCCCTAAAGCGTTGCCGTACCCTCACCTGGACCCTAAACCGTCCCCGTCCCCTAACCCTAACCCTAGCCCGAACCCTAACCCTAACCCTTCCCCGAAGCCTGACCCTCACCCGTGCCCTAATCCTAACCCGTACGCTAACACTAACCCGCGCCCTCACACGCACGCTCCCCCTAAAGCGTTGCCGTACCCTCACCTGGACCCTAAACCGTTCCCGTCCCCTAACCCTAACCCTAGCCTGAACCCTAACCTTAACCCTTCCCCGAAGCCTGACCCTCACCCGTCCCCTAATCCTAACCCGTACGCTAACACTAACCAGCGCCCTCACACGCACGCGCCCCCTAAGGCGTTGCCGTACCCTCAGCTGGACCCTAAACCGTCCCCGTCCCCTAACCCTAACCGTAGCCCGAACCATAACCCTAACTCTTCCCCGAAGCCTGACCCTCACCCGTCCCCTAATCCTAACCCGTACGCTAACACTAACCCGCGCCCTCACACGCACGCTCCCCCTAAAGCGTTGCCGTACCCTCACCTGGACCCTAAACCGTCCCCGTCCCCTAACCCTAACCCTAGCCCGAACCCTAACCCTAACACTTCCCCTAAGCCTGACCCTCACCCGTCCCCTAATCCTAACCCGTACGCTAACACTAACCCGCGCCCTCACACACACGCTCCCCCTAAAGCGTTGCCGTACCCTCACCTGGACCCTAAACCGTCCCCGTCCCCTAAACCTAACCCTAGCCCGAACCCTAACCCTAACCCTTCCCCGAAGCCTGACCCTCACCCGTGCCCTAATCCTAACCCGTACGCTAACACTAACCCGCGCCCTCACACGCACGCTTCCCCTAAAGCGTTGCCGTACCCTCACCTGGACCCTAAACCGTCCCCGTGCCCTAACCCTAACCCTAGCCCGAACCCTAACCCTAACCCTTCCCCGAAACCTGACCCTCACTCGTGCCCTAATCCTAACTCGTACGCTAACACTAACCCGCGCCCTCACACGCACGCTCCCCCTAAAACTTTGCCGTACCCTCACCTGGACCCTAAACCGTCCCCGTCCCCTAACCCTAACCCTAGCCCGAACCCTAACCCTAACCCTTCCCCGAAGCCTGACCCTCACCCATCCGCTAATCCTAACCCGTACGCTAACACTAACCCGCGCCCTCCCACGCACGCTCCCCCTAAAGTGTTGCCGTACCCTCACCTGGACCCTAAACCGTCCCCGTCCCCTAACCCTAACCCTAGCCCAAACCCTAACCCTAACCCTTCCCCGAAGCCTGACCCTCACCCGTGCCCTAATCCTAACCCGTACGCTAACACTAACCCGCGCCCTCACACGCACGCTCCCCCTAAAGCGTTGCCGTACCCTCACCTGGACCCTAAACCGTCCCCGTCCCCTAACCATAACCCTAGCCCGAACCCTAACCCTAACCCTTCCCCGAAGCCTGACCCTCACCCGTCCCCTAATCCTAACCCGTACGCTAACACTAAACCGCGCCCTCACACACACGCTCCCCCTAAAGCGTTGCCGTACCCTCACCTGGACCCTAAACCGTCCCCGTCCCCTAACCCTAACCCTAGCCCGAACCCTAACCCTAACCCTTCCCCGAAGCCTGACCCTCACCCGTGCCCTAATCCTAACCCGTACGCTAACACTAACCCGCACCCTCACACGCACGCTCCCCATAAAGCGTTGCCGTACCCTCACCTGGACCCTAAACCATCCCCGTCCCCTAACCCTAACCCTAGCCCGAACCCTAGCCCTAACACTTCCCCGAAGCCTGACCCTCACCAGTCCCCTAATCCTAACCCGTACGCTAACACTAACCCGCGCCCTCACACGCAAGCTCCCCCTAAAGCGTTGCCGTACCCTCACCTGGACCCTAAACCGTCCCCGTCCCCTAACCCTAACCCTAGCCCGAACCCTAACCCTAACCCTTCCCCGAAGCCTGACCCTCACCCGTGCCCTAATCCTAACCCGTACGCTAACACTAACCCGCGCCCTCACACGCACGCTCCCCCTAAAGCGTTGCCGTACCCTCACCTGGACCCTAAACCGTCCCCGTCCCCTAACCCTAACCCTAGCCCGAAGCCTAACCCTAACCCTTCCCCGAAGCCTGACCCTCACCCGTGCCCTAATCCTAACCCGTACGCTAACACTAACCCGCGCCCTCACACGCACGCTCCCCCTAAAGCGTTGCCGTACCCTCACCTGGACCCTAAACCGTCCCCGTCCCCTAACTCTAACCCTAGCCCGAACCCTAACCCTAACCCTTCCCCGAAGCCTGACCCTCACCCGTGCCCTAATCCTAACCCGTACGCTAACACTAACCCGCACCCTCACACGCACGCTCCCCATAAAGCGTTGCCGTACCCTCACCTGGACCCTAAACCATCCCCGTCCCCTAACCCTAACCCTAGCCCGAAGCCTAACCCTAACCCTTCCCCGAAGCCTGACCCTCACCCGTGCCCTAATCCTAACCCGTACGCTAACACTAACCCGCGCCCTCACACGCACGCTCCCCCTAAAGCGTTGCCGTACCCTCACCTGGACCCTAAACCGTCCCCGTCCCCTAACTCTAACCCTAGCCCGAACCCTAACCCTAACCCTTCCCCGAAGCCTGACCCTCACCCGTGCCCTAATCCTAACCCGTACGCTAACACTAACCCGCGCCCTCACACGCACGCTCCCCCTAAAGCGTTGCCGTA
Source organism: Stenella coeruleoalba (assembly GCF_951394435.1). NCBI lineage: Eukaryota > Metazoa > Chordata > Mammalia > Artiodactyla > Delphinidae > Stenella > Stenella coeruleoalba. Next base: position 90,305 of record NW_027646310.1, read on the forward strand.
CCCTCACCTGGACCCTAAACCGTCCCCGTCCCCTAACCCTAACCCTAGCCCGAAGCCTAACCCTAACCCTTCCCCGAAGCCTGACCCTCACCCGTGCCCTAATCCTAACCCGTACGCTAACACTAACCCGCGCCCTCACACGCACGCTCCCCCTAAAGCGTTGCCGTACCCTCACCTGGACCCTAAACCGTCCCCGTCCCCTAACCCTAACCCTAGCCTGAACCCTAACCCTAACCCTTCCCCGAAGCCTGACCCTCACCCGTGCCCTAATCCTAACCCGTACGCTAACACTAACCCGCGCCCTCACACGCACGCTCCCCCTAAAGCGTTGCCGTACCCTCACCTGGACCCTAAACCGTCCCCGTCCCCTAACCCTAACCCTAGCCCGAACCCTAACCCTAACCCTTCCCCGAAGCCTGACCCTCACCCGTGCCCTAATCCTAAACCATACGCTAACACTAACCCGCGCCCTCACACGCACGCTCCCCCTAAAGCGTTTCCGTACCCTCACCTGGACCCTAAACCGTCCCCGTCCCCTAACCGTAACCGTAGCGCGAACCCTAACCCTAACCCTTCCCCGAAGCCTGACCCTCACCCGTCCCCTAATCCTAACCCGTACGCTAACACTAACCCGCGCCCTCACACGCACGCTCTCCCTAAAGCGTTGCCGTACCCTCACCTGGACCCTAAACCGTCCCCGTCCCCTAACCCTAACCCTAGCCCGAACCCTAACCCTAACCCTTCCCCGAAGCCTGACCCTCACCCGTCCCCTAATCCTAACCCGTATGCTAACACTAACCCGCGCCCTCACACGCACGCTCCCCCTAAAGCGTTGCCGTACCCTCACCTGGACCCTAAACCGTCCCCGTCCCCTAACCCTAACCCTAGCCCGAACCCTAACCCTAACCCTTCCCCGAAGCCTGACCCTCACCCGTCCCCTAATCCTAACCCGTACGCTAACACTAACCCGCGCCCTCACACGCACGCTCCCCCTAAAGCGTTGCCGTACCCTCACCTGGACCCTAAACCGTCCCCGTCCTCTAACCCTAACCCTAGCCCGAAGCCTAACCCTAACCCTTCCCCGAAGCCTGACCCTCACCCGTGCCCTAATCCTAACCCGTACGCTAACACTAACCCGCGCCCTCACACGCACGCTCCCCCTAAAGCGTTGCCGTACCCTCACCTGGACCCTAAACCGTCCCCGTCCCCTAACCCTAACCCTAGCCTGAACCCTAACCCTAACCCTTCCCCGAAGCCTGACCCTCACCCGTGCCCTAATCCTAACCCGTACGCTAACACTAACCCGCGCCCTCACACGCACGCTCCCCCTAAAGCGTTGCCGTACCCTCACCTGGACCCTAAACCGTCCCCGTCCCCTAACTCTAACCCTAGCCCGAACCCTAACCCTAACCCTTCCCCGAAGCCTGACCCTCACCCGTGCCCTAATCCTAACCCGTACGCTAACACTAACCCGCACCCTCACACGCACGCTCCCCATAAAGCGTTGCCGTACCCTCACCTGGACCCTAAACCATCCCCGTCCCCTAACCCTAACCCTAGCCCGAACCCTAGCCCTAACACTTCCCCGAAGCCTGACCCTCACCAGTCCCCTAATCCTAACCCGTACGCTAACACTAACCCGCGCCCTCACACGCAAGCTCCCCCTAAAGCGTTGCCGTACCCTCACCTGGACCCTAAACCGTCCCCGTCCCCTAACCCTAACCCTAGCCCGAACCCTAACCCTAACCCTTCCCCGAAGCCTGACCCTCACCCGTGCCCTAATCCTAACCCGTACGCTAACACTAACCCGCGCCCTCACACGCACGCTCCCCCTAAAGCGTTGCCGTACCCTCACCTGGACCCTAAACCGTCCCCGTCCCCTAACCCTAACCCTAGCCCGAAGCCTAACCCTAACCCTTCCCCGAAGCCTGACCCTCACCCGTGCCCTAATCCTAACCCGTACGCTAACACTAACCCGCGCCCTCACACGCACGCTCCCCCTAAAGCGTTGCCGTACCCTCACCTGGACCCTAAACCGTCCCCGTCCCCTAACTCTAACCCTAGCCCGAACCCTAACCCTAACCCTTCCCCGAAGCCTGACCCTCACCCGTGCCCTAATCCTAACCCGTACGCTAACACTAACCCGCGCCCTCACACGCACGCTCCCCCTAAAGCGTTGCCGTACCCTCACCTGGACCCTAAACCGTCCCCGTCCCCTAACCCTAACCCTAGCCCGAAGCCTAACCCTAACCCTTCCCCGAAGCCTGACCCTCACCCGTGCCCTAATCCTAACCCGTACGCTAACACTAACCCGCGCCCTCACACGCACGCTCCCCCTAAAGCGTTGCCGTACCCTCACCTGGACCCTAAACCGTCCCCGTCCCCTAACCCTAACCCTAGCCTGAACCCTAACCCTAACCCTTCCCCGAAGCCTGACCCTCACCCGTGCCCTAATCCTAACCCGTACGCTAACACTAACCCGCGCCCTCACACGCACGCTCCCCCTAAAGCGTTGCCGTACCCTCACCTGGACCCTAAACCGTCCCCGTCCCCTAACTCTAACCCTAGCCCGAACCCTAACCCTAACCCTTCCCCGAAGCCTGACCCTCACCCGTGCCCTAATCCTAACCCGTACGCTAACACTAACCCGCACCCTCACACGCACGCTCCCCCTAAAGCGTTGCCGTACCCTCACCTGGACCCTAAACCGTCCCCGTCCCCTAACTCTAACCCTAGCCTGAACCCTAACCCTAACCCTTCCCCGAAGCCTGACCCTCACCCGTGCCCTAATCCTAACCCGTACGCTAACACTAACCCGCGCCCTCACACGCACGCTCCCCCTAAAGCGTTGCCGTACCCTCACCTGGACCCTAAACCGTCCCCGTCCCCTAACTCTAACCCTAGCCCGAACCCTAACCCTAACCCTTCCCCGAAGCCTGACCCTCACCCGTGCCCTAATCCTAACCCGTACGCTAACACTAACCCGCGCCCTCACACGCACGCTCCCCCTAAAGCGTTGCCGTACCCTCACCTGGACCCTAAACCGTCCCCGTCCCCTAACCCTAACCCTAGCCTGAACCCTAACCCTAACCCTTCCCCGAAGCCTGACCCTCACCCGTGCCCTAATCCTAACCCGTACGCTAACACTAACCCGCGCCCTCACACGCACGCTCCCCCTAAAGCGTTGCCGTACCCTCACCTGGACCCTAAACCGTCCCCGTCCCCTAACCCTAACCCTAGCCTGAACCCTAACCCTAACCCTTCCCCGAAGCCTGACCCTCACCCGTGCCCTAATCCTAACCCGTACGCTAACACTAACCCGCGCCCTCACACGCACGCTCCCCCTAAAGCGTTGCCGTACCCTCACCTGGACCCTAAACCGTCCCCGTCCCCTAACTCTAACCCTAGCCCGAACCCTAACCCTAACCCTTCCCCGAAGCCTGACCCTCACCCGTGCCCTAATCCTAACCCGTACGCTAACACTAACCCGCACCCTCACACGCACGCTCCCCATAAAGCGTTGCCGTACCCTCACCTGGACCCTAAACCATCCCCGTCCCCTAACCCTAACCCTAGCCCGAACCCTAGCCCTAACACTTCCCCGAAGCCTGACCCTCACCAGTCCCCTAATCCTAACCCGTACGCTAACACTAACCCGCGCCCTCACACGCAAGCTCCCCCTAAAGCGTTGCCGTACCCTCACCTGGACCCTAAACCGTCCCCGTCCCCTAACCCTAACCCTAGCCCGAACCCTAACCCTAACCCTTCCCCGAAGCCTGACCCTCACCCGTGCCCTAATCCTAACCCGTACGCTAACACTAACCCGCGCCCTCACACGCACGCTCCCCCTAAAGCGTTGCCGTACCCTCACCTGGACCCTAAACCGTCCCCGTCCCCTAACCCTAACCCTAGCCCGAAGCCTAACCCTAACCCTTCCCCGAAGCCTGACCCTCACCCGTGCCCTAATCCTAACCCGTACGCTAACACTAACCCGCGCCCTCACACGCACGCTCCCCCTAAAGCGTTGCCGTACCCTCACCTGGACCCTAAACCGTCCCCGTCCCCTAACTCTAACCCTAGCCCGAACCCTAACCCTAACCCTTCCCCGAAGCCTGACCCTCACCCGTGCCCTAATCCTAACCCGTACGCTAACACTAACCCGCGCCCTCACACGCACGCTCCCCCTAAAGCGTTGCCGTACCCTCACCTGGACCCTAAACCGTCCCCGTCCCCTAACCCTAACCCTAGCCCGAAGCCTAACCCTAACCCTTCCCCGAAGCCTGACCCTCACCCGTGCCCTAATCCTAACCCGTACGCTAACACTAACCCGCGCCCTCACACGCACGCTCCCCCTAAAGCGTTGCCGTACCCTCACCTGGACCCTAAACCGTCCCCGTCCCCTAACCCTAACCCTAGCCTGAACCCTAACCCTAACCCTTCCCCGAAGCCTGACCCTCACCCGTGCCCTAATCCTAACCCGTACGCTAACACTAACCCGCGCCCTCACACACACGCTCCCCCTAAAGCGTTGCCGTACCCTCACCTGGACCCTAAACCGTCCCCGTCCCCTAACCCTAACCCTAGCCCGAACCCTAACCCTAACCCTTCCCCGAAGCCTGACCCTCACCCGTGCCCTAATCCTAAACCATACGCTAACACTAACCCGCGCCCTCACACGCACGCTCCCCCTAAAGCGTTTCCGTACCCTCACCTGGACCCTAAACCGTCCCCGTCCCCTAACCGTAACCGTAGCGCGAACCCTAACCCTAACCCTTCCCCGAAGCCTGACCCTCACCCGTCCCCTAATCCTAACCCGTACGCTAACACTAACCCGCGCCCTCACACGCACGCTCTCCCTAAAGCGTTGCCGTACCCTCACCTGGACCCTAAACCGTCCCCGTCCCCTAACCCTAACCCTAGCCCGAACCCTAACCCTAACCCTTCCCCGAAGCCTGACCCTCACCCGTCCCCTAATCCTAACCCGTATGCTAACACTAACCCGCGCCCTCACACGCACGCTCCCCCTAAAGCGTTGCCGTACCCTCACCTGGATCCTAAACCGTCCCCGTCCCCTAACCCTAACCCTAGCCCGAACCCTAACCCTAACCCTTCCCCGAAGCCTGACCCTCACCCGTCCCCTAATCCTAACCCGTACGCTAACACTAACCCGCGCCCTCACACGCACGCTCCCCCTAAAGCGTTGCCGTACCCTCACCTGGACCCTAAACCGTCCCCGTCCTCTAACCCTAACCCTAGCCCGAAGCCTAACCCTAACCCTTCCCCGAAGCCTGACCCTCACCCGTGCCCTAATCCTAACCCGTACGCTAACACTAACCCGCGCCCTCACACGCACGCTCCCCCTAAAGCGTTGCCGTACCCTCACCTGGACCCTAAACCGTCCCCGTCCCCTAACCCTAACCCTAGCCTGAACCCTAACCCTAACCCTTCCCCGAAGCCTGACCCTCACCCGTGCCCTAATCCTAACCCGTACGCTAACACTAACCCGCGCCCTCACACGCACGCTCCCCCTAAAGCGTTGCCGTACCCTCACCTGGACCCTAAACCGTCCCCGTCCCCTAACTCTAACCCTAGCCCGAACCCTAACCCTAACCCTTCCCCGAAGCCTGACCCTCACCCGTGCCCTAATCCTAACCCGTACGCTAACACTAGCCCGCACCCTCACACGCACGCTCCCCATAAAGCGTTGCCGTACCCTCACCTGGACCCTAAACCATCCCCGTCCCCTAACCCTAACCCTAGCCCGAACCCTAGCCCTAACACTTCCCCGAAGCCTGACCCTCACCAGTCCCCTAATCCTAACCCGTACGCTAACACTAACCCGCGCCCTCACACGCAAGCTCCCCCTAAAGCGTTGCCGTACCCTCACCTGGACCCTAAACCGTCCCCGTCCCCTAACCCTAACCCTAGCCCGAACCCTAACCCTAACCCTTCCCCGAAGCCTGACCCTCACCCGTGCCCTAATCCTAACCCGTACGCTAACACTAACCCGCGCCCTCACACGCACGCTCCCCCTAAAGCGTTGCCGTACCCTCACCTGGACCCTAAACCGTCCCCGTCCCCTAACCCTAACCCTAGCCCGAAGCCTAACCCTAACCCTTCCCCGAAGCCTGACCCTCACCCGTGCCCTAATCCTAACCCGTACGCTAACACTAACCCGCGCCCTCACACGCACGCTCCCCCTAAAGCGTTGCCGTACCCTCACCTGGACCCTAAACCGTCCCCGTCCCCTAACTCTAACCCTAGCCCGAACCCTAACCCTAACCCTTCCCCGAAGCCTGACCCTCACCCGTGCCCTAATCCTAACCCGTACGCTAACACTAACCCGCGCCCTCACACGCACGCTCCCCCTAAAGCGTTGCCGTACCCTCACCTGGACCCTAAACCGTCCCCGTCCCCTAACCCTAACCCTAGCCCGAAGCCTAACCCTAACCCTTCCCCGAAGCCTGACCCTCACCCGTGCCCTAATCCTAACCCGTACGCTAACACTAACCCGCGCCCTCACACGCACGCTCCCCCTAAAGCGTTGCCGTACCCTCACCTGGACCCTAAACCGTCCCCGTCCCCTAACCCTAACCCTAGCCTGAACCCTAACCCTAACCCTTCCCCGAAGCCTGACCCTCACCCGTGCCCTAATCCTAACCCGTACGCTAACACTAACCCGCGCCCTCACACGCACGCTCCCCCTAAAGCGTTGCCGTACCCTCACCTGGACCCTAAACCGTCCCCGTCCCCTAACTCTAACCCTAGCCCGAACCCTAACCCTAACCCTTCCCCGAAGCCTGACCCTCACCCGTGCCCTAATCCTAACCCGTACGCTAACACTAACCCGCACCCTCACACGCACGCTCCCCATAAAGCGTTGCCGTACCCTCACCTGGACCCTAAACCATCCCCGTCCCCTAACCCTAACCCTAGCCCGAACCCTAGCCCTAACACTTCCCCGAAGCCTGACCCTCACCAGTCCCCTAATCCTAACCCGTACGCTAACACTAACCCGCGCCCTCACACGCAAGCTCCCCCTAAAGAGTTGCCGTACCCTCACCTGGACCCTAAACCGTCCCCGTCCCCTAACCCTAACCCTAGCCCGAACCCTAACCCTAACCCTTCCCCGAAGCCTGACCCTCACCCGTGCCCTAATCCTAACCCGTACGCTAACACTAACCCGCGCCCTCACACGCACGCTCCCCCTAAAGCGTTGCCGTACCCTCACCTGGACCCTAAACCGTCCCCGTCCCCTAACCCTAACCCTAGCCCGAAGCCTAACCCTAACCCTTCCCCGAAGCCTGACCCTCACCCGTGCCCTAATCCTAACCCGTACGCTAACACTAACCCGCGCCCTCACACGCACGCTCCCCCTAAAGCGTTGCCGTACCCTCACCTGGACCCTAAACCGTCCCCGTCCCCTAACTCTAACCCTAGCCCGAACCCTAACCCTAACCCTTCCCCGAAGCCTGACCCTCACCCGTGCCCTAATCCTAACCCGTACGCTAACACTAACCCGCGCCCTCACACGCACGCTCCCCCTAAAGCGTTGCCGTACCCTCACCTGGACCCTAAACCGTCCCCGTCCCCTAACCCTAACCCTAGCCCGAAGCCTAACCCTAACCCTTCCCCGAAGCCTGACCCTCACCCGTGCCCTAATCCTAACCCGTACGCTAACACTAACCCGCGCCCTCACACGCACGCTCCCCCTAAAGCGTTGCCGTACCCTCACCTGGACCCTAAACCGTCCCCGTCCCCTAACCCTAACCCTAGCCTGAACCCTAACCCTAACCCTTCCCCGAAGCCTGACCCTCACCCGTGCCCTAATCCTAACCCGTACGCTAACACTAACCCGCGCCCTCACACGCACGCTCCCCCTAAAGCGTTGCCGTACCCTCACCTGGACCCTAAACCGTCCCCGTCCCCTAACCCTAACCCTAGCCCGAACCCTAACCCTAACCCTTCCCCGAAGCCTGACCCTCACCCGTGCCCTAATCCTAAACCATACGCTAACACTAACCCGCGCCCTCACACGCACGCTCCCCCTAAAGCGTTTCCGTACCCTCACCTGGACCCTAAACCGTCCCCGTCCCCTAACCGTAACCGTAGCGCGAACCCTAACCCTAACCCTTCCCCGAAGCCTGACCCTCACCCGTCCCCTAATCCTAACCCGTACGCTAACACTAACCCGCGCCCTCACACGCACGCTCTCCCTAAAGCGTTGCCGTACCCTCACCTGGACCCTAAACCGTCCCCGTCCCCTAACCCTAACCCTAGCCCGAACCCTAACCCTAACCCTTCCCCGAAGCCTGACCCTCACCCGTCCCCTAATCCTAACCCGTATGCTAACACTAACCCGCGCCCTCACACGCACGCTCCCCCTAAAGCGTTGCCGTACCCTCACCTGGACCCTAAACCGTCCCCGTCCCCTAACCCTAACCCTAGCCCGAACCCTAACCCTAACCCTTCCCCGAAGCCTGACCCTCACCCGTCCCCTAATCCTAACCCGTACGCTAACACTAACCCGCGCCCTCACACGCACGCTCCCCCTAAAGCGTTGCCGTACCCTCACCTGGACCCTAAACCGTCCCCGTCCTCTAACCCTAACCCTAGCCCGAAGCCTAACCCTAACCCTTCCCCGAAGCCTGACCCTCACCCGTGCCCTAATCCTAACCCGTACGCTAACACTAACCCGCGCCCTCACACGCACGCTCCCCCTAAAGCGTTGCCGTACCCTCACCTGGACCCTAAACCGTCCCCGTCCCCTAACCCTAACCCTAGCCTGAACCCTAACCCTAACCCTTCCCCGAAGCCTGACCCTCACCCGTGCCCTAATCCTAACCCGTACGCTAACACTAACCCGCGCCCTCACACGCACGCTCCCCCTAAAGCGTTGCCGTACCCTCACCTGGACCCTAAACCGTCCCCGTCCCCTAACTCTAACCCTAGCCCGAACCCTAACCCTAACCCTTCCCCGAAGCCTGACCCTCACCCGTGCCCTAATCCTAACCCGTACGCTAACACTAACCCGCACCCTCACACGCACGCTCCCCATAAAGCGTTGCCGTACCCTCACCTGGACCCTAAACCATCCCCGTCCCCTAACCCTAACCCTAGCCCGAACCCTAGCCCTAACACTTCCCCGAAGCCTGACCCTCACCAGTCCCCTAATCCTAACCCGTACGCTAACACTAACCCGCGCCCTCACACGCAAGCTCCCCCTAAAGCGTTGCCGTACCCTCACCTGGACCCTAAACCGTCCCCGTCCCCTAACCCTAACCCTAGCCCGAACCCTAACCCTAACCCTTCCCCGAAGCCTGACCCTCACCCGTGCCCTAATCCTAACCCGTACGCTAACACTAACCCGCGCCCTCACACGCACGCTCCCCCTAAAGCGTTGCCGTACCCTCACCTGGACCCTAAACCGTCCCCGTCCCCTAACCCTAACCCTAGCCCGAAGCCTAACCCTAACCCTTCCCCGAAGCCTGACCCTCACCCGTGCCCTAATCCTAACCCGTACGCTAACACTAACCCGCGCCCTCACACGCACGCTCCCCCTAAAGCGTTGCCGTACCCTCACCTGGACCCTAAACCGTCCCCGTCCCCTAACTCTAACCCTAGCCCGAACCCTAACCCTAACCCTTCCCCGAAGCCTGACCCTCACCCGTGCCCTAATCCTAACCCGTACGCTAACACTAACCCGCGCCCTCACACGCACGCTCCCCCTAAAGCGTTGCCGTACCCTCACCTGGACCCTAAACCGTCCCCGTCCCCTAACCCTAACCCTAGCCCGAAGCCTAACCCTAACCCTTCCCCGAAGCCTGACCCTCACCCGTGCCCTAATCCTAACCCGTACGCTAACACTAACCCGCGCCCTCACACGCACGCTCCCCCTAAAGCGTTGCCGTACCCTCACCTGGACCCTAAACCGTCCCCGTCCCCTAACCCTAACCCTAGCCTGAACCCTAACCCTAACCCTTCCCCGAAGCCTGACCCTCACCCGTGCCCTAATCCTAACCCGTACGCTAACACTAACCCGCGCCCTCACACGCACGCTCCCCCTAAAGCGTTGCCGTACCCTCACCTGGACCCTAAACCGTCCCCGTCCCCTAACTCTAACCCTAGCCCGAACCCTAACCCTAACCCTTCCCCGAAGCCTGACCCTCACCCGTGCCCTAATCCTAACCCGTACGCTAACACTAACCCGCACCCTCACACGCACGCTCCCCATAAAGCGTTGCCGTACCCTCACCTGGACCCTAAACCATCCCCGTCCCCTAACCCTAACCCTAGCCCGAACCCTAGCCCTAACACTTCCCCGAAGCCTGACCCTCACCAGTCCCCTAATCCTAACCCGTACGCTAACACTAACCCGCGCCCTCACACGCAAGCTCCCCCTAAAGCGTTGCCGTACCCTCACCTGGACCCTAAACCGTCCCCGTCCCCTAACCCTAACCCTAGCCCGAACCCTAACCCTAACCCTTCCCCGAAGCCTGACCCTCACCCGTGCCCTAATCCTAACCCGTACGCTAACACTAACCCGCGCCCTCACACGCACGCTCCCCCTAAAGCGTTGCCGTACCCTCACCTGGACCCTAAACCGTCCCCGTCCCCTAACCCTAACCCTAGCCCGAAGCCTAACCCTAACCCTTCCCCGAAGCCTGACCCTCACCCGTGCCCTAATCCTAACCCGTACGCTAACACTAACCCGCGCCCTCACACGCACGCTCCCCCTAAAGCGTTGCCGTACCCTCACCTGGACCCTAAACCGTCCCCGTCCCCTAACTCTAACCCTAGCCCGAACCCTAACCCTAACCCTTCCCCGAAGCCTGACCCTCACCCGTGCCCTAATCCTAACCCGTACGCTAACACTAACCCGCGCCCTCACACGCACGCTCCCCCTAAAGCGTTGCCGTACCCTCACCTGGACCCTAAACCGTCCCCGTCCCCTAACCCTAACCCTAGCCCGAAGCCTAACCCTAACCCTTCCCCGAAGCCTGACCCTCACCCGTGCCCTAATCCTAACCCGTACGCTAACACTAACCCGCGCCCTCACACGCACGCTCCCCCTAAAGCGTTGCCGTACCCTCACCTGGACCCTAAACCGTCCCCGTCCCCTAACCCTAACCCTAGCCTGAACCCTAACCCTAACCCTTCCCCGAAGCCTGACCCTCACCCGTGCCCTAATCCTAACCCGTACGCTAACACTAACCCGCGCCCTCACACGCACGCTCCCCCTAAAGCGTTGCCGTACCCTCACCTGGACCCTAAACCGTCCCCGTCCCCTAACTCTAACCCTAGCCCGAACCCTAACCCTAACCCTTCCCCGAAGCCTGACCCTCACCCGTGCCCTAATCCTAACCCGTACGCTAACACTAACCCGCACCCTCACACGCACGCTCCCCCTAAAGCGTTGCCGTACCCTCACCTGGACCCTAAACCGTCCCCGTCCCCTAACCCTAACCCTAGCCCGAACCCTAACCCTAACCCTTCCCCGAAGCCTGACCCTCACCCGTGCCCTAATCCTAAACCATACGCTAACACTAACCCGCGCCCTCACACGCACGCTCCCCCTAAAGCGTTGCCGTACCCTCACCTGGACCCTAAACCGTCCCCGTCCCCTAACCCTAACCCTAGCCTGAACCCTAACCCTAACCCTTCCCCGAAGCCTGACCCTCACCAGTCCCCTAATCCTAACCCGTACGCTAACACTAACCCGCGCCCTCACACGCAAGCTCCCCCTAAAGCGTTGCCGTACCCTCACCTGGACCCTAAACCGTCCCCGTCCCCTAACCCTAACCCTAGCCCGAACCCTAACCCTAACCCTTCCCCGAAGCCTGACCCTCACCCGTGCCCTAATCCTAACCCGTACGCTAACACTAACCCGCGCCCTCACACGCACGCTCCCCCTAAAGCGTTGCCGTACCCTCACCTGGACCCTAAACCGTCCCCGTCCCCTAACCCTAACCCTAGCCCGAAGCCTAACCCTAACCCTTCCCCGAAGCCTGACCCTCACCCGTGCCCTAATCCTAACCCGTACGCTAACACTAACCCGCGCCCTCACACGCACGCTCCCCCTAAAGCGTTGCCGTACCCTCACCTGGACCCTAAACCGTCCCCGTCCCCTAACTCTAACCCTAGCCCGAACCCTAACCCTAACCCTTCCCCGAAGCCTGACCCTCACCCGTGCCCTAATCCTAACCCGTACGCTAACACTAACCCGCGCCCTCACACGCACGCTCCCCCTAAAGCGTTGCCGTACCCTCACCTGGACCCTAAACCGTCCCCGTCCCCTAACCCTAACCCTAGCCCGAACCCTAACCCTAACCCTTCCCCGAAGCCTGACCCTCACCCGTGCCCTAATCCTAACCCGTACGCTAACACTAACCCGCGCCCTCACACGCACGCTCCCCCTAAAGCGTTGCCGTACCCTCACCTGGACCCTAAACCGTCCCCGTCCCCTAACCCTAACCCTAGCCCGAAGCCTAACCCTAACCCTTCCCCGAAGCCTGACCCTCACCCGTGCCCTAATCCTAACCCGTACGCTAACACTAACCCGCGCCCTCACACGCACGCTCCCCCTAAAGCGTTGCCGTACCCTCACCTGGACCCTAAACCGTCCCCGTCCCCTAACTCTAACCCTAGCCCGAACCCTAACCCTAACCCTTCCCCGAAGCCTGACCCTCACCCGTGCCCTAATCCTAACCCGTACGCTAACACTAACCCGCGCCCTCACACGCACGCTCCCCCTAAAGCGTTGCCGTACCCTCACCTGGACCCTAAACCGTCCCCGTCCCCTAACCCTAACCCTAGCCCGAAGCCTAACCCTAACCCTTCCCCGAAGCCTGACCCTCACCCGTGCCCTAATCCTAACCCGTACGCTAACACTAACCCGCGCCCTCACACGCACGCTCCCCCTAAAGCGTTGCCGTACCCTCACCTGGACCCTAAACCGTCCCCGTCCCCTAACCCTAACCCTAGCCTGAACCCTAACCCTAACCCTTCCCCGAAGCCTGACCCTCACCCGTGCCCTAATCCTAACCCGTACGCTAACACTAACCCGCGCCCTCACACGCACGCTCCCCCTAAAGCGTTGCCGTACCCTCACCTGGACCCTAAACCGTCCCCGTCCCCTAACTCTAACCCTAGCCCGAACCCTAACCCTAACCCTTCCCCGAAGCCTGACCCTCACCCGTGCCCTAATCCTAACCCGTACGCTAACACTAACCCGCACCCTCACACGCACGCTCCCCATAAAGCGTTGCCGTACCCTCACCTGGACCCTAAACCATCCCCGTCCCCTAACCCTAACCCTAGCCCGAACCCTAGCCCTAACACTTCCCCGAAGCCTGACCCTCACCAGTCCCCTAATCCTAACCCGTACGCTAACACTAACCCGCGCCCTCACACGCAAGCTCCCCCTAAAGCGTTGCCGTACCCTCACCTGGACCCTAAACCGTCCCCGTCCCCTAACCCTAACCCTAGCCCGAACCCTAACCCTAACCCTTCCCCGAAGCCTGACCCTCACCCGTGCCCTAATCCTAACCCGTACGCTAACACTAACCCGCGCCCTCACACGCACGCTCCCCCTAAAGCGTTGCCGTACCCTCACCTGGACCCTAAACCGTCCCCGTCCCCTAACCCTAACCCTAGCCCGAAGCCTAACCCTAACCCTTCCCCGAAGCCTGACCCTCACCCGTGCCCTAATCCTAACCCGTACGCTAACACTAACCCGCGCCCTCACACGCACGCTCCCCCTAAAGCGTTGCCGTACCCTCACCTGGACCCTAAACCGTCCCCGTCCCCTAACTCTAACCCTAGCCCGAACCCTAACCCTAACCCTTCCCCGAAGCCTGACCCTCACCCGTGCCCTAATCCTAACCCGTACGCTAACACTAACCCGCGCCCTCACACGCACGCTCCCCCTAAAGCGTTGCCGTACCCTCACCTGGACCCTAAACCGTCCCCGTCCCCTAACCCTAACCCTAGCCCGAAGCCTAACCCTAACCCTTCCCCGAAGCCTGACCCTCACCCGTGCCCTAATCCTAACCCGTACGCTAACACTAACCCGCGCCCTCACACGCACGCTCCCCCTAAAGCGTTGCCGTACCCTCACCTGGACCCTAAACCGTCCCCGTCCCCTAACCCTAACCCTAGCCTGAACCCTAACCCTAACCCTTCCCCGAAGCCTGACCCTCACCCGTGCCCTAATCCTAACCCGTACGCTAACACTAACCCGCGCCCTCACACGCACGCTCCCCCTAAAGCGTTGCCGTACCCTCACCTGGACCCTAAACCGTCCCCGTCCCCTAACTCTAACCCTAGCCCGAACCCTAACCCTAACCCTTCCCCGAAGCCTGACCCTCACCCGTGCCCTAATCCTAACCCGTACGCTAACACTAACCCGCACCCTCACACGCACGCTCCCCATAAAGCGTTGCCGTACCCTCACCTGGACCCTAAACCATCCCCGTCCCCTAACCCTAACCCTAGCCCGAACCCTAGCCCTAACACTTCCCCGAAGCCTGACCCTCACCAGTCCCCTAATCCTAACCCGTACGCTAACACTAACCCGCGCCCTCACACGCAAGCTCCCCCTAAAGCGTTGCCGTACCCTCACCTGGACCCTAAACCGTCCCCGTCCCCTAACCCTAACCCTAGCCCGAACCCTAACCCTAACCCTTCCCCGAAGCCTGACCCTCACCCGTGCCCTAATCCTAACCCGTACGCTAACACTAACCCGCGCCCTCACACGCACGCTCCCCCTAAAGCGTTGCCGTACCCTCACCTGGACCCTAAACCGTCCCCGTCCCCTAACCCTAACCCTAGCCCGAAGCCTAACCCTAACCCTTCCCCGAAGCCTGACCCTCACCCGTGCCCTAATCCTAACCCGTACGCTAACACTAACCCGCGCCCTCACACGCACGCTCCCCCTAAAGCGTTGCCGTACCCTCACCTGGACCCTAAACCGTCCCCGTCCCCTAACTCTAACCCTAGCCCGAACCCTAACCCTAACCCTTCCCCGAAGCCTGACCCTCACCCGTGCCCTAATCCTAACCCGTACGCTAACACTAACCCGCGCCCTCACACGCACGCTCCCCCTAAAGCGTTGCCGTACCCTCACCTGGACCCTAAACCGTCCCCGTCCCCTAACCCTAACCCTAGCCCGAAGCCTAACCCTAACCCTTCCCCGAAGCCTGACCCTCACCCGTGCCCTAATCCTAACCCGTACGCTAACACTAACCCGCGCCCTCACACGCACGCTCCCCCTAAAGCGTTGCCGTACCCTCACCTGGACCCTAAACCGTCCCCGTCCCCTAACCCTAACCCTAGCCTGAACCCTAACCCTAACCCTTCCCCGAAGCCTGACCCTCACCCGTGCCCTAATCCTAACCCGTACGCTAACACTAACCCGCGCCCTCACACGCACGCTCCCCCTAAAGCGTTGCCGTACCCTCACCTGGACCCTAAACCGTCCCCGTCCCCTAACTCTAACCCTAGCCCGAACCCTAACCCTAACCCTTCCCCGAAGCCTGACCCTCACCCGTGCCCTAATCCTAACCCGTACGCTAACACTAACCCGCACCCTCACACGCACGCTCCCCATAAAGCGTTGCCGTACCCTCACCTGGACCCTAAACCATCCCCGTCCCCTAACCCTAACCCTAGCCCGAACCCTAGCCCTAACACTTCCCCGAAGCCTGACCCTCACCAGTCCCCTAATCCTAACCCGTACGCTAACACTAACCCGCGCCCTCACACGCAAGCTCCCCCTAAAGCGTTGCCGTACCCTCACCTGGACCCTAAACCGTCCCCGTCCCCTAACCCTAACCCTAGCCCGAACCCTAACCCTAACCCTTCCCCGAAGCCTGACCCTCACCCGTGCCCTAATCCTAACCCGTACGCTAACACTAACCCGCGCCCTCACACGCACGCTCCCCCTAAAGCGTTGCCGTACCCTCACCTGGACCCTAAACCGTCCCCGTCCCCTAACCCTAACCCTAGCCCGAAGCCTAACCCTAACCCTTCCCCGAAGCCTGACCCTCACCCGTGCCCTAATCCTAACCCGTACGCTAACACTAACCCGCGCCCTCACACGCACGCTCCCCCTAAAGCGTTGCCGTACCCTCACCTGGACCCTAAACCGTCCCCGTCCCCTAACTCTAACCCTAGCCCGAACCCTAACCCTAACCCTTCCCCGAAGCCTGACCCTCACCCGTGCCCTAATCCTAACCCGTACGCTAACACTAACCCGCGCCCTCACACGCACGCTCCCCCTAAAGCGTTGCCGTACCCTCACCTGGACCCTAAACCGTCCCCGTCCCCTAACCCTAACCCTAGCCCGAAGCCTAACCCTAACCCTTCCCCGAAGCCTGACCCTCACCCGTGCCCTAATCCTAACCCGTACGCTAACACTAACCCGCGCCCTCACACGCACGCTCCCCCTAAAGCGTTGCCGTACCCTCACCTGGACCCTAAACCGTCCCCGTCCCCTAACCCTAACCCTAGCCTGAACCCTAACCCTAACCCTTCCCCGAAGCCTGACCCTCACCCGTGCCCTAATCCTAACCCGTACGCTAACACTAACCCGCGCCCTCACACGCACGCTCCCCCTAAAGCGTTGCCGTACCCTCACCTGGACCCTAAACCGTCCCCGTCCCCTAACTCTAACCCTAGCCCGAACCCTAACCCTAACCCTTCCCCGAAGCCTGACCCTCACCCGTGCCCTAATCCTAACCCGTACGCTAACACTAACCCGCACCCTCACACGCACGCTCCCCCTAAAGCGTTGCCGTACCCTCACCTGGACCCTAAACCGTCCCCGTCCCCTAACCCTAACCCTAGCCCGAACCCTAACCCTAACCCTTCCCCGAAGCCTGACCCTCACCCGTGCCCTAATCCTAACCCGTACGCTAACACTAACCCGCGCCCTCACACGCACGCTCCCCCTAAAGCGTTGCCGTACCCTCACCTGGACCCTAAACCGTCCCCGTCCCCTAACTCTAACCCTAGCCCGAACCCTAACCCTAACCCTTCCCCGAAGCCTGACCCTCACCCGTGCCCTAATCCTAACCCGTACGCTAACACTAACCCGCGCCCTCACACGCACGCTCCCCCTAAAGCGTTGCCGTACCCTCACCTGGACCCTAAACCGTCCCCGTCCCCTAACCCTAACCCTAGCCCGAACCCTAACCCTAACCCTTCCCCGAAGCCTGACCCTCACCCGTGCCCTAATCCTAAACCATACGCTAACACTAACCCGCGCCCTCACACGCACGCTCCCCCTAAAGCGTTTCCGTACCCTCACCTGGACCCTAAACCGTCCCCGTCCCCTAACCGTAACCGTAGCGCGAACCCTAACCCTAACCCTTCCCCGAAGCCTGACCCTCACCCGTCCCCTAATCCTAACCCGTACGCTAACACTAACCCGCGCCCTCACACGCACGCTCTCCCTAAAGCGTTGCCGTACCCTCACCTGGACCCTAAACCGTCCCCGTCCCCTAACCCTAACCCTAGCCCGAACCCTAACCCTAACCCTTCCCCGAAGCCTGACCCTCACCCGTCCCCTAATCCTAACCCGTATGCTAACACTAACCCGCGCCCTCACACGCACGCTCCCCCTAAAGCGTTGCCGTACCCTCACCTGGACCCTAAACCGTCCCCGTCCCCTAACCCTAACCCTAGCCCGAACCCTAACCCTAACCCTTCCCCGAAGCCTGACCCTCACCCGTCCCCTAATCCTAACCCGTACGCTAACACTAACCCGCGCCCTCACACGCACGCTCCCCCTAAAGCGTTGCCGTACCCTCACCTGGACCCTAAACCGTCCCCGTCCCCTAACCCTAACCCTAGCCCGCACCCTAACCCTAACCCTTCCCCGAAGCCTGACCCTCACCCGTCCCCTAATCCTAACCCGTACGCTAACACTAACCTGCGCCCTCACACGCACGCTCCCCCTAAAGCGGTGCCGTACCCTCACCTGGACCCTAAACCGTCCCCGTCCCCTAACCCTAACCCTAGCCCGAACCCTAACCCTAACCCTTCCCCGAAGCCTGACCCTCACCAGTCCCCTAATCCTAACCCGTACGCTAACACTAACCCGCGCCCTCACACGCAAGCTCCCCCTAAAGCGTTGCCGTACCCTCACCTGGACCCTAAACCGTCCCCGTCCCCTAACCCTAACCCTAGCCCGAACCCTAACCCTAACCCTTCCCCGAAGCCTGACCCTCACCCGTGCCCTAATCCTAACCCGTACGCTAACACTAACCCGCGCCCTCACACGCACGCTCCCCCTAAAGCGTTGCCGTACCCTCACCTGGACCCTAAACCGTCCCCGTCCCCTAACCCTAACCCTAGCCCGAAGCCTAACCCTAACCCTTCCCCGAAGCCTGACCCTCACCCGTGCCCTAATCCTAACCCGTACGCTAACACTAACCCGCGCCCTCACACGCACGCTCCCCCTAAAGCGTTGCCGTACCCTCACCTGGACCCTAAACCGTCCCCGTCCCCTAACTCTAACCCTAGCCCGAACCCTAACCCTAACCCTTCCCCGAAGCCTGACCCTCACCCGTGCCCTAATCCTAACCCGTACGCTAACACTAACCCGCGCCCTCACACGCACGCTCCCCCTAAAGCGTTGCCGTACCCTCACCTGGACCCTAAACCGTCCCCGTCCCCTAACCCTAACCCTAGCCCGAAGCCTAACCCTAACCCTTCCCCGAAGCCTGACCCTCACCCGTGCCCTAATCCTAACCCGTACGCTAACACTAACCCGCGCCCTCACACGCACGCTCCCCCTAAAGCGTTGCCGTACCCTCACCTGGACCCTAAACCGTCCCCGTCCCCTAACCCTAACCCTAGCCTGAACCCTAACCCTAACCCTTCCCCGAAGCCTGACCCTCACCCGTGCCCTAATCCTAACCCGTACGCTAACACTAACCCGCGCCCTCACACGCACGCTCCCCCTAAAGCGTTGCCGTACCCTCACCTGGACCCTAAACCGTCCCCGTCCCCTAACTCTAACCCTAGCCCGAACCCTAACCCTAACCCTTCCCCGAAGCCTGACCCTCACCCGTGCCCTAATCCTAACCCGTACGCTAACACTAACCCGCACCCTCACACGCACGCTCCCCATAAAGCGTTGCCGTACCCTCACCTGGACCCTAAACCATCCCCGTCCCCTAACCCTAACCCTAGCCCGAACCCTAGCCCTAACACTTCCCCGAAGCCTGACCCTCACCAGTCCCCTAATCCTAACCCGTACGCTAACACTAACCCGCGCCCTCACACGCAAGCTCCCCCTAAAGCGTTGCCGTACCCTCACCTGGACCCTAAACCGTCCCCGTCCCCTAACCCTAACCCTAGCCCGCACCCTAACCCTAACCCTTCCCCGAAGCCTGACCCTCACCCGTCCCCTAATCCTAACCCGTACGCTAACACTAACCTGCGCCCTCACACGCACGCTCCCCCTAAAGCGGTGCCGTACCCTCACCTGGACCCTAAACCGTCCCCGTCCCCTAACCCTAACCCTAGCCCGAACCCTAACCCTAACCCTTCCCCGAAGCCTGACCCTCACCAGTCCCCTAATCCTAACCCGTACGCTAACACTAACCCGCGCCCTCACACGCAAGCTCCCCCTAAAGCGTTGCCGTACCCTCACCTGGACCCTAAACCGTCCCCGTCCCCTAACCCTAACCCTAGCCCGAACCCTAACCCTAACCCTTCCCCGAAGCCTGACCCTCACCCGTGCCCTAATCCTAACCCGTACGCTAACACTAACCCGCGCCCTCACACGCACGCTCCCCCTAAAGCGTTGCCGTACCCTCACCTGGACCCTAAACCGTCCCCGTCCCCTAACCCTAACCCTAGCCCGAAGCCTAACCCTAACCCTTCCCCGAAGCCTGACCCTCACCCGTGCCCTAATCCTAACCCGTACGCTAACACTAACCCGCGCCCTCACACGCACGCTCCCCCTAAAGCGTTGCCGTACCCTCACCTGGACCCTAAACCGTCCCCGTCCCCTAACTCTAACCCTAGCCCGAACCCTAACCCTAACCCTTCCCCGAAGCCTGACCCTCACCCGTGCCCTAATCCTAACCCGTACGCTAACACTAACCCGCGCCCTCACACGCACGCTCCCCCTAAAGCGTTGCCGTACCCTCACCTGGACCCTAAACCGTCCCCGTCCCCTAACCCTAACCCTAGCCCGAAGCCTAACCCTAACCCTTCCCCGAAGCCTGACTCTCACCCGTGCCCTAATCCTAACCCGTACGCTAACACTAACCCGCGCCCTCACACGCACGCTCCCCCTAAAGCGTTGCCGTACCCTCACCTGGACCCTAAACCGTCCCCGTCCCCTAACCCTAACCCTAGCCTGAACCCTAACCCTAACCCTTCCCCGAAGCCTGACCCTCACCCGTGCCCTAATCCTAACCCGTACGCTAACACTAACCCGCGCCCTCACACGCACGCTCCCCCTAAAGCGTTGCCGTACCCTCACCTGGACCCTAAACCGTCCCCGTCCCCTAACTCTAACCCTAGCCCGAACCCTAACCCTAACCCTTCCCCGAAGCCTGACCCTCACCCGTGCCCTAATCCTAACCCGTACGCTAACACTAACCCGCACCCTCACACGCACGCTCCCCATAAAGCGTTGCCGTACCCTCACCTGGACCCTAAACCATCCCCGTCCCCTAACCCTAACCCTAGCCCGAACCCTAGCCCTAACACTTCCCCGAAGCCTGACCCTCACCAGTCCCCTAATCCTAACCCGTACGCTAACACTAACCCGCGCCCTCACACGCAAGCTCCCCCTAAAGCGTTGCCGTACCCTCACCTGGACCCTAAACCGTCCCCGTCCCCTAACCCTAACCCTAGCCCGAACCCTAACCCTAACCCTTCCCCGAAGCCTGACCCTCACCCGTGCCCTAATCCTAACCCGTACGCTAACACTAACCCGCGCCCTCACACGCACGCTCCCCCTAAAGCGTTGCCGTACCCTCACCTGGACCCTAAACCGTCCCCGTCCCCTAACCCTAACCCTAGCCCGAAGCCTAACCCTAACCCTTCCCCGAAGCCTGACCCTCACCCGTGCCCTAATCCTAACCCGTACGCTAACACTAACCCGCGCCCTCACACGCACGCTCCCCCTAAAGCGTTGCCGTACCCTCACCTGGACCCTAAACCGTCCCCGTCCCCTAACTCTAACCCTAGCCCGAACCCTAACCCTAACCCTTCCCCGAAGCCTGACCCTCACCCGTGCCCTAATCCTAACCCGTACGCTAACACTAACCCGCGCCCTCACACGCACGCTCCCCCTAAAGCGTTGCCGTACCCTCACCTGGACCCTAAACCGTCCCCGTCCCCTAACCCTAACCCTAGCCCGAAGCCTAACCCTAACCCTTCCCCGAAGCCTGACCCTCACCCGTGCCCTAATCCTAACCCGTACGCTAACACTAACCCGCGCCCTCACACGCACGCTCCCCCTAAAGCGTTGCCGTACCCTCACCTGGACCCTAAACCGTCCTCGTCCCCTAACCCTAACCCTAGCCTGAACCCTAACCCTAACCCTTCCCCGAAGCCTGACCCTCACCCGTGCCCTAATCCTAACCCGTACGCTAACACTAACCCGCGCCCTCACACGCACGCTCCCCCTAAAGCGTTGCCGTACCCTCACCTGGACCCTAAACCGTCCCCGTCCCCTAACTCTAACCCTAGCCCGAACCCTAACCCTAACCCTTCCCCGAAGCCTGACCCTCACCCGTGCCCTAATCCTAACCCGTACGCTAACACTAACCCGCACCCTCACACGCACGCTCCACATAAAGCGTTGCCGTACCCTCACCTGGACCCTAAACCATCCCCGTCCCCTAACCCTAACCCTAGCCCGAACCCTAGCCCTAACACTTCCCCGAAGCCTGACCCTCACCAGTCCCCTAATCCTAACCCGTACGCTAACACTAACCCGCGCCCTCACACGCAAGCTCCCCCTAAAGCGTTGCCGTACCCTCACCTGGACCCTAAACCGTCCCCGTCCCCTAACCCTAACCCTAGCCCGAACCCTAACCCTAACCCTTCCCCGAAGCCTGACCCTCACCCGTGCCCTAATCCTAACCCGTACGCTAACACTAACCCGCGCCCTCACACGCACGCTCCCCCTAAAGCGTTGCCGTACCCTCACCTGGACCCTAAACCGTCCCCGTCCCCTAACCCTAACCCTAGCCCGAAGCCTAACCCTAACCCTTCCCCGAAGCCTGACCCTCACCAGTCCCCTAATCCTAACCCGTACGCTAACACTAACCCGCGCCCTCACACGCAAGCTCCCCCTAAAGCGTTGCCGTACCCTCACCTGGACCCTAAACCGTCCCCGTCCCCTAACCCTAACCCTAGCCCGAACCCTAACCCTAACCCTTCCCCGAAGCCTGACCCTCACCCGTGCCCTAATCCTAACCCGTACGCTAACACTAACCCGCGCCCTCACACGCACGCTCCCCCTAAAGCGTTGCCGTACCCTCACCTGGACCCTAAACCGTCCCCGTCCCCTAACCCTAACCCTAGCCCGAAGCCTAACCCTAACCCTTCCCCGAAGCCTGACCCTCACCCGTGCCCTAATCCTAACCCGTACGCTAACACTAACCCGCGCCCTCACACGCACGCTCCCCCTAAAGCGTTGCCGTACCCTCACCTGGACCCTAAACCGTCCCCGTCCCCTAACTCTAACCCTAGCCCGAACCCTAACCCTAACCCTTCCCCGAAGCCTGACCCTCACCCGTGCCCTAATCCTAACCCGTACGCTAACACTAACCCGCGCCCTCACACGCACGCTCCCCCTAAAGCGTTGCCGTACCCTCACCTGGACCCTAAACCGTCCCCGTCCCCTAACCCTAACCCTAGCCCGAAGCCTAACCCTAACCCTTCCCCGAAGCCTGACCCTCACCCGTGCCCTAATCCTAACCCGTACGCTAACACTAACCCGCGCCCTCACACGCACGCTCCCCCTAAAGCGTTGCCGTACCCTCACCTGGACCCTAAACCGTCCCCGTCCCCTAACCCTAACCCTAGCCTGAACCCTAACCCTAACCCTTCCCCGAAGCCTGACCCTCACCCGTGCCCTAATCCTAACCCGTACGCTAACACTAACCCGCGCCCTCACACGCACGCTCCCCCTAAAGCGTTGCCGTACCCTCACCTGGACCCTAAACCGTCCCCGTCCCCTAACTCTAACCCTAGCCCGAACCCTAACCCTAACCCTTCCCCGAAGCCTGACCCTCACCCGTGCCCTAATCCTAACCCGTACGCTAACACTAACCCGCACCCTCACACGCACGCTCCCCATAAAGCGTTGCCGTACCCTCACCTGGACCCTAAACCATCCCCGTCCCCTAACCCTAACCCTAGCCCGAACCCTAGCCCTAACACTTCCCCGAAGCCTGACCCTCACCAGTCCCCTAATCCTAACCCGTACGCTAACACTAACCCGCGCCCTCACACGCAAGCTCCCCCTAAAGCGTTGCCGTACCCTCACCTGGACCCTAAACCGTCCCCGTCCCCTAACCCTAACCCTAGCCCGAACCCTAACCCTAACCCTTCCCCGAAGCCTGACCCTCACCCGTGCCCTAATCCTAACCCGTACGCTAACACTAACCCGCGCCCTCACACGCACGCTCCCCCTAAAGCGTTGCCGTACCCT